>NW_006408714.1:3729930-3734012 GCF_000296735.1 Chrysochloris asiatica
ATTTAATAGCCACTATTTTTGCTGTCTATCATCCTAATTGGGCAGATATTCTGATCTTTCTCCTGACCAGAGGAAGGCTGGTCTGATATAAGGCACAGAATGAAGCAGCACGCACCTGAACAGAACCCTGGCTCCAGTAAATGCATTTCTTCTAACTGAGCCAAATTGGAATCTAAACGACAGGGCCTGCCACGCTGGAGCACTATAAAAGGTGCATTCTCTGAGGTATGAAGAAGGGAGATAGTAAACAAAAGAGCTTGAAAATGGCACAGGCAGTTCAGCAGAAGCCAACTGAGGACCCCTCTGAACTCCTCAAATGAATCTACCAGGCTTACTGTAAGTACATAGACCTTGATCCTGGGAACATAACTTTTATCTCTTAAAGCAACCCCTGATATTAGAAAGCAATTGCAGAAATTCAACAGGGCAACTGGCATGAATCCATTCCAGCTGGTCTACATTGTCTTGGAAATATTTAACAGCCGAGAGCACAAGAAATCTTAGGCCACTACTGTCTTCCAAAAGACCACTAGAGGTAAGCCTATGGATCCCCAGGGAGTACCCCTGAAGGAAAGAGGGCCTTAAACAAGGACCAATGTGCTTAATGCAAAAAACCTGGACACTGGAAAAATGAATGTCCAAATCTCAGAGGAGGATCTGGAAGAAAAAGACATCCTTCAACTCAACAGATGGTTGAACAAGTTTCATTGTCAGCAGAAGACCGACAGTGCCGGTGGGGAGGGGGTCCAGTATGATTTGACATCAGCCTTTACCATCCCTGGAATTTCGGTTGAAAATAACAATGCAGGGCAGACTGTGGATTTTTGGTGGACACTGGGGCTACTTATTCAGTGGTCAGTACACCTCTGAATTTCCCATAATTCTGTTTAGTGATGGTAACTGAGATCTCAGGGATATCTGAGGACCAGTTCTTCCTTAAACCCCTATACTGCTTCATTGGGGAAAATTAAATCACTGTCGGGTCCTCTTGCTGGGCTAGGATCTGCTTCCGAAGTTGTATGTTCAAATAACATTTCTTCCTGGAACTGAATCTCTGCAGATGGAGGTTCCTTATGAACATTCCTGGCAATTACTGATTCAAACTCTGGAAATCAGTGATATTGGCCTGAGGAGATCAGCAATCAAATAAACCCTTCATGTGGGCTAGTGAAACTCTTGGGAGAGCCAAGAAGTATCCCTCGTCGAAGTCTGATTGAAGCCTGAAAGCTCACCATCCCACAGAAATGAATTCTCTTCTCTGGAAGGAGGCTGAGAAACTCACTCTGGCCAGTCCATCACTGCCCCTATTAGGTAACCTCCCTGCTGCAACAGAAGGGAAGCCTATGGCTCACAACAGAACGCATGAGGCTATACCAGGTTATTTTATTGGACAATCCAAATATTACCCTGAGAATTATGGGGCAACTAAACCCACCATCCTCTTCCCTGATGTGGCAACTGAAGGATTGACATATAGAAATCATTGACCAAGTATATTCCAGCCAACCTGACCTGTTTGACCAACCATTATACCTGGTAGACTAGATGTTGTCCATGGATAGAAGTAGTTATATAGAGAAAGGGACTCGGAGAGCAGGGTGTATGATAGTAGTATTACAAGACCAGGTAGAATCAGTAGCCCTCCTACCGGGCACCTCAGCTTAAAAAGTAGGACTGATTGTAGTGATGAGGGCATTAGAAATGTTAGCAAGGAAGACTGAGAAATGTGAGGCAGAGGATTTGAGAGAGAGAGAGGTTAAAAAATGAAAAGTAAATGACGATGGAATTGTTCTGGTTCTGAGAGGTTAAAAGCTAGAAAGTAAATGGCAATAGAATGGTTCTGATCTTGTAAAAACTAGCCCCTGATCTTCTTAAATGAGTCTATGAAATGACCCACTATGGGAAAGAGGCCCTGGCTTGATTCATTAGGTCCTGGCTCCAGGGCAAGAAATTTTCAAAAAGAATCTTTCAGGATGTTAGCTCAAACTGTTTTGCCTGCCTCAATAACAATCTCAAGACAGATTGTCCTGCACCAATATCACGGTAAACAGCCCCTTAAAAATTGTCAGGTCCATTTCATGTAGATGCCCCTAAGCTGGGGAGTTAAATAGTTGCAGTTTTGGTTTTGTATACACCTTTTCTGTTTGAGTAGTTTTCCCCCACCAAACTAAGAGAAGTTCAGAATTAGTAAAAATCCTCTTGAAGGAGATTACCTTCAAGTATGGACTTGCAAAAGTGTCCAAAGTGACAATGGAGCAGCAAACACCTACAGATGACAAGGAAATTGTACTCAGCATCAAGATCTCACTCCAGAAAAGTGGAGGAAATGAACCATACTCTAAAGAAACAAATGCCAGAACTCTGCCAGGAAATTTATTTACATTGGGACCAGATGCTGCTTTAGCCCTCTTCTGAATTCAGGTAGCCCCCAGGAGCAGGCTTAAATTGAGACCTTATAAAATTGTATACAGTAAACCTTTCCAGGCAGTTTGCCTTAACCCTCTACCTGATCTCAACCAAGATTTGAAGGTGCAGTGATATGCACAACACATCCACCATGCACTTTCTATTATTCTTAAAATCATTCTTCCCAGGTCTGCTTCCTTCCCCACAGGTACCCTGAGGCCTTCCAGCCTGGAGATCATGTTCTGCTCAGAATGTTGATACACACACCTGAAAAACAGTTAGAAGAAAGGTGGACTGGACCCTGGGAAGTCTTAACGGTCACACTGTCAGCTGTCAAGTTAACTGGACTCAAAGCCTAGACACCATATCAGAATCAAGTCTTACTGGTCAGTCAACAAGACCACCTGGACATCAGAAGCAACTGGATAAGTCCAACTAAAGATAAGAAGATTCCCCTTAAAGTAATGTGTCTCCTACTCTTTACAATGGGAATCTTGCAAGCCATTATTCCCTTTCAATGGGATGAAAACATTTGGGTCTATTTAGCTCAGAGTATAATGAATGTATCTGATTTTAGTCTTTCAGGAGACACTTATGTAGAGCAGACCTTGACCTGTGTTTAGTAGGGTTATGGACTCCTTTAGAGTTAATTAGAAAGTTCACCCTACTTCGATATATTTAAAAGAATATCACTTATGATGACATCTATAATTGGGGTCCAGTGGTAATAAGAAGAGAGAGAGACATGTTCTTTATTCAGCTTAGAACAGTTATCCCTAGTGCCCACTGTGTGCAGTTATCCAGTTGAATAACTGATCGCACATCCTGAAGAAACACCATTCTGAATTGTGCAAGGTAGAGACAGTGTCCTATGTTAATGGACATATTAAACTACCTCTGGGTGGTTCCTCCTCTGTGGACATCAGGATTTTTTTTGTATGTTCCCACCAATGCCTCCAAGGGACCCTGTTCCCTTGGATGACTCATCACCTTTTTACCTAAGATCCAGAATCTAAAAGAAATGGAGTTCAGTAACCCTGGAAGTTAAACTATCTGCTGACTGCCATAGTGATCTGCATTTATTGAGCCCTACAGAATATATAGCTTTGTCTCTGCTTACCATGCCTGCCATCATTATTGCCCTAAATGTAGAAGTCAATAGATTAGCCTGCTCAATGGTCAAAGCTCTAAATGCAACTTCCCAAGCAATCAATGCCCTAATTGTGGAACTAGGACAGGTCAGGGAAGCAGTATTAGAAAACAGGGCTGCTATACATTATTTCCTTTTTCTGGCATAATCATGGATGTGAGGAATTTAAAGGGCTGCGTTGTTTTAATGTCTCAGACTATTCTAAATTGAACAAAACTTGAAACATTTTAAAGGAATAGTTTCTAACATTCAGCAAAGGGATGGCTTCTTTGGAGCAGATATCAAAAGTTGGTTGCCTTGGTTACCTCATTTGGGGTGGCTATACACGTTAATAGTGGGGGGGGGGTCAGGGTTTGTATTGTCATAAGAGTTTTCATATGTTACTATCCTCAATGCTCACCTTGTGATATTGTCCTTTGTAAAACCTGTTGCTTTTCACGACCTAAGCTTAGTTCTTTTGATCCAAGGAACAATGCTCAGGATCAAAGTAATTATTTTCATTCGAAGCAAATTTCATAGCAATTAA
>NW_006408714.1:3735687-3741138 GCF_000296735.1 Chrysochloris asiatica
TGTATTACCTTTAGTAAAACTTTACTTGCATGGGATATCAAGGGTATTGTCTGATGATTTCCGCATTCCGTAGGGATCCTCTCTTTGGATGGAGCACAAATATGGATCTCTTCCAATCAGTTGGATCTCTTCCAACCCATAGCAACCCTATATAGGGTTTCCAAGGAACAGCTGGTAAGCTTGAACCACCAACATTGCAGTTCAAACCACTTACCACTTTGCAGTCTGACACATTGGCCCACTGCACCACACCAGGACTTGTCATCCAAATGTCACTTACCCTATAGAATGTGCCTGCTCTTTGTGAAAGACAAGACGACCTTGAGAAATGATTCTCTCGGTCCTTCAGATTGCTGTCTTTCTGCTAATAAAGCTTGGATTGGATCTCAAAAAAAAAAAAAAAAGACATGAAAGAAACAATAACCATAATGGATGTCAGAAGAGATTTTGAAACTCACACTTGAACATAGAACAGGAAAAGTGAAAGAAAGAATTGATTAAGTAAAAATGTGAACAGAAGATGTTAGGATGCCTTGAAAAGACCAAGTAGAGTATTATAACTAAATGTCAGAAAGATCTAGAGTTAGAAAACCAAAAGGGAAGAACATATCAGTCATTTCTAAAACTGAAAGAAGTAAAGAAAAAAAAAACAAAAAACTATGCTTCAATTTTCAATCTTGAAGTATTGTATCAGAAGTTATTGAATGGTGCTGGAACATAAAAAGAAGATGGAGGGGATACATGAAGTCATTGTACTAGAAAGAATTGGTTGATATTCACCCATTTCAGGAAGTGGCATATGATCAAGAACTACTGGTATTGAAGGAAGAAGTCCAAGCTGCACTGAAGCCATTGGCAAAAACCCAGGCTCCAGGAATTGACAGAATTCCAATTCAAATATTTCAAGAAACAAATATAATGCTGGAAATGCCCACTCACTTATGCTAAGAAATTTGCAAGTCAGCTATATAGATAACTGATAGGAAGGGATCCATATCTGTGCCTATTCCAAAGAAAGGTCATCCAACAGAATGTGTAAAGTATCAACTAATTCTATAACAGAAATACCACAAGTGATGGCTTTAACAACCAGAAATTCATTTTCTCACAGATTAGAAGGTTATACCTTCAAATTCAGAGTGCCAACTCTAGGACAAAACTTTCTCTTTGTTGGTTCTGGTGAAAAGTCCTTGTCTCCTTTTAGCATTTGTAGCCTGAATATTCCTTGGAGACCACCATATTTCTTGCCATCAAGCTTCCCCTGGATCTAGGTGCTTCACGGTGCAAGGACCCCAAGTCCAAAGGATATACTCCACTGACAGCTGTTCTATGTTGTTGCTATTAGGTCCTTCTGAGCTCTGTTCACTTCCCTCTCCTTTTATATCTCAAAAGAGATTAACGGAAGATTCCATCTAATCCTGTAGATATCATCTGACCTCATTAACATCACAGAAGTGAGGATTTACAACACATTTATCAAAAAATACCACACACAAATAAAATTGTGCTGAAAATAATTTAAAAATGGTTGCAGCAGTGAACTTCCAGAAATCTAAACTGGACTCACAAGTAATAGAAAGAGGAATAGCATTACTGATGTGAGATGGGTCTTGATTGAAAGTAGAAAAAAAAAAAAAAAGAAATATGTTTACCTGTGTTTTATTGACTATGCGATGACATAAGTTGTGTGAATCACATACACAAATTGGATAACATAGTGCAATAGGTAGAGTGGCACCGTAGGATAAACACTGGACCACAAGGTTGGTTTTAACTGCAAGATTGGCAATTCAAACTCACCAACCACTCCTTGGAAACTCTATACTAGGTCGCTATGAGTAGAAACTGACTTGAAAGAACTTAACAACAACAAGTGTTGTAGTTAAGGTTTTGTGTCAACTTGACTTAGCCAAGACTCTCAGTGGGTTAGCAGTTAAGATGTAGTTATCAACTCCATGATGAGACCTATTATAATGCAGTCACTCCCATGATGTGACCTATTGTGATAAACTCGGATCTGATGCAATTATCCTGTGTTCTAAGTCCTCACTTCTATGATGTCAATGAAGCCAGATAGAATCTTCAGGATTAGACTGTATCTTTTCAGTCAATCTCTTTTGAACTGTGAAAAAGAGAGAAGTGAGCAGAGCTCAGTCCTAATAACACCAAGAGAGAAGAGTCAGCAGTGGAGTGCACCCTTCAGATCTGGGTTTCCTCTACTGTGAAGCTTCCCAATCCAGAGGAAGACAGATAACAAGAAGTATGGAAAATTCCAATGACTTATCAACTTACAGATATTGAAAGGATACAAGAACTTTACCCCAGAGCCAATAAAGAGAAAGCCTTGCATTAGAGTAGACACTATTACTTTGAACTTCTAACCTCCTAAACTGTGAGAGAATAAATTTCTGGTTGTTAAAGCTATTCATTTGTGATAGTTCTGTTATAGAAGCATTATATAACTAAGACACATAGTGAATAATAGGAATTTCAGAACACTTAATTGTGCTCATGCAAAACTAGTAAATAGACCAATAAAGAGTTGCTTTAACAGAGCAAGAGGCTAATGTGTAGTTTAACATCAAGAAATGTGTGCACAAAGAGAGTATAATTATGAAATTTTTATATTAAGTAAATAATCAGAGATGTTGAACTATATAAAGCAGAGCCTGGCATGGGGTTGAGGGAAGACTCATTAACCGTTTACAATATGCAGATGCTACAGCCTCATTTTTTGAAAGCAAAGAAAAAGACTGAAAACACTGATGAAGATCAAAGACTATAGACTTCATTATTGATTACAACTCAATATAAGGGAAAAAAAATCTTAACAACTAGAATGTTAAGTAATATAACAATAAATGGAGAAAATATTGAAGTTGTCAAGGATTTTATTTAAAATTGATTCATGGTTAATGCCCCTGTAAGTAACAGTCAAAAAAGCAGAGGACATACTGCACTAGAAAAATTTGCTTCAAAAGACCTCTTGAAAGTATTAAAAAGTAAAGATTTCACTTTAAGGACTAAAGTGTACCTCCTGTCAGACAAATATTTTCTTTTGTCTCATGTGCCTACCAAAACTAGGCAATGAGTAAGGAAGGCCAAGAAAGAATGATGTATTTGAATTGTGGTGTGGGTAAAGAATATTGAATATACTATCGATTTTCAGAAGCACAAACAGGAATTTATTCTCTCGCAGTTTAGGAAGCTAGAAGTCCAAATTCATAGTATCAGTTCTAGCAAACTTATTTTTTTCTCAGTTCACTCTGAAGGAAGTCTGTCTTCTTTCAACATCTGGCTTCCTGCATTCTGTGATTTCCATATGTCTTAGTCTTCAACTATTTCAAAGACCAAAGGGCACACTCCATTTCTTTCTTGGTAGTAAAGAGGTTCCTCATTCTATTTATTTGTTTAATCTCTTTTATATTTTTCAGAAGAGGTTAACTTAATATGCAACACAATCATGTAGCATTTATCCTGCCTCAATAACATAACTTCCACTATGTATGTTAATCCTAACTCACTGCCACCATAAAGGTTAGCATTTACAACACATAGGCTAATTATATCAGATAAAAAAATTGGAGAATAATTACATAATACTGAAAATCATGGCTGAGCAATGTTGACATATATTTGGGGGGATGCAATTCAATCCATATCAATGAGGCTTCCTCTCACATACTTTAGACATGTTATCAAGTGGGAAATGTCACTAGAGAAAGACATCATGTTTGCTAAATGTTTGTTGTTGTTGCTGTTCCTTAGAGTCAGTTCTGACTCATAGAGGCCCTACATAGGGTTTCTGAGGAGCGGTAGGTGAGTTTGAACTGCTGACCTTGTTTATCCTACAGTGCCACAAAGAGAAATGTCCTTAATAAGATGTATTGACACTGTGGCTGCAAAATGGCCTCACACATAGCAATAATTGTGATGTTGGTGCAGACGAGGCAGTATTTTGTTCTGCTGCATATAGGGTTGCTATGAGTTGGAACTGACTTGCAACACTTAACAAGTATTAGAGTATCATTAGCATGGACATATGCTAAAAGGGAAACTATTTAAGTACAAGTATCCTGATGTGGTGCTCTGGAATAAAACACTGCACCACAGGAGCAGTGTGAGTGAAAATTTCGACAGTTCAAACTCACTAGCCACTCCTTGGAAAATCTATACAGGATAGCTATGAGTCGGACCTGACTTGACATTAATCACAATAACAATAATTTATCTTAACCAGGGATCACTACAGAAAATTAGAGTAACCAATATTATTATTTCGTCTAATAGTTAATATATGCACCAATTTACTTTTCATTTGATAAACATTTCCTGGATATTTATTGAAAGTCAAAGGAAACTGCTGGCATCGTGGTTAAAGAGCTCACTTGGCAAATGAAACTTCTCCATTGAAACCCACTGATGCCAAGCATGTTCTGAGCCACAAAAACCATATAGGACAGAGTAGAATTGCCCAATAAGCTTTCTTAGACTGTAAATCTGTATGGGAACATACTGGTACATCTTTATCTCATGGAGAAACAAGTGGAGTTTTTCAAACTGCCAATCTTTCAGTTAGCATCTGAGCATTTTAACCTTTGTATCAATAGGCCTTCTTCAAGATGACAGCCTTACAAATCCAATGCAGTAGTTCTACTCTGTTCTATAGTGTTGCTACGAAGTGAGATCAACTTGACGGCACACAATAACATTTTGTATGTCAGACGCTGTGTTAGATATCGAAAATCAAAGTGATTTTTGGAACTATTGTGGAAACATATTGAGTCCAATCAGATAAAATGAGCACTATTGTAAAGTCTATAGAACTTTATTAAGCATTTGATACCACTTGGCAGTTTATTAGAAATACAAAATCTCGGATCATACCACAGTTGCACTAAATCAGAATATGCATCTATCAAAATCTGCTAAGTGATCCATATACACATTAAAGTTTCAGAAGTACTGGCATGGAAAATGCAGTCAGCACATTTAATTGCTTCACATGTCACTATAATATAATATACTCATACTCTACACAAAAAGCAAACCTTATATTTGCAAAAAGATTTTTTATCCTTATATTATTTTCTTTCACTTGTTTTTCTTTCCTTCTTTTTTTTATGTTGTTGTTGTTGTTGTTGTTGTTAAGTGTCATTGAGTCAGTTCCAACTGACAGCAACCTTGTATAGGGTTTCAGAGGAGCAGCTGTTGGGTTTGAACAGCTGACTTTGTGGTTTTCAGTCCAGTGCTACTATTAAGCACCACACCAAGAGTCCTCTGATTTATAACAGTGGTGGTGGTAGTTATGTGCTATGGATTCAGTTCCAACTCATAATGACCCTGAATAGAATTTCCAAGGCTGTAAATCTTTATGGGAACAGAAAGCTTCATCTTTCTCCTGCAGAATGGGTGGTAGTTTCAAACTGCTGACCTTGAGGTTATCAGACC
>NW_006408714.1:3747373-3748749 GCF_000296735.1 Chrysochloris asiatica
CTTACTTGGTGGAAGTGAAGAGGACTTGGAATACTGATGAAGATCAAAACTACAGCCTTCAGTATGGATTGCTATTGTTTTCCATTTGTAAGTTAAAAAGACTCTGAACTCCTAAGTTTTATCACTTGAATGAAAGATAGAGCATAGGTCCTGAAAAGAAATATAATATCATATAAATCAACAGTTTTAGATAAATGCTGATGGTTTGCAAATTATTGAAATTTTTACTCCAGGTCACAAAGATATTTTGGTAATAAGACGGATAATAAAGAGTGATCCTGAAGAACTCATTTGGATAAAAATGCTTCCTTTTAGCTTTAGTGTTGCATGGCAAATACTGTGGTAGATTTGCCAAAGATGGCCAAAAAAATATGACTGATTTTACCAGTCCCTGTATCAAAATGTAGGTTTTATATACTATTCCTCTGAAAGTGGATGGCCTTGTTACTATTTACCCACAGATTATAACAGAAATCATGAAGTGTGACTTAGGAGCTAGAGAGCAAAGGTGAATCCGTTTATTTACTGGTTTACTTGTTCTTGAAGACCTCAAATTCTACGTAAGAATTTCAACTGCCCTGAGATTACCATGATCAGAGAAAACAAAAATTAGTCTGTGTGGAAACATTACATGGAGAGGTCCTGAAACTATATAAAGGAAGGAGAGATAGAGCTAGTCAACCCTAAAAACAATTGTACTTTCGTTTAAGCATCATGTTGTTCTAGCTCTTGCTAACATCTGACTTTAACACATATTGTTGTTGTTCTTATTAAGTGCCACCGAGTTGTTTCTAACTCAAAGCAACCTGTGTAGGATTTCTGAGGAGCAGCTGGTGAGATTGAACTGCTAATCTTGTGGTTCAAACCAAGCTTGCAGTCAAGTACATTAACCTACAGTGCCACATCAGGACTTCAGATGAGAGATCCCAAATCTATGACTAATCATCAAGTTTACACCAAATTCCTGACATAAAAATGAGAGATAATAAAAATGTTTTCAGTAAAATAAGTTTTGGAATTACTGTTGTTACAGAACAGATCATTGAAACAAAATCCAGTACTGGGATTGGAGTCCTTCCATAATAAAAAGTCCAAAAACATGGCATATATGAAGGTGCTTCAAAAATTTTCAGGAAAAGTAGTACTCAAAGATATGTATTGTTTCCACAACATTTTGAAGTCTTCTCTTATGTAGATACGTTGTAACAAATAAAGGCTAGAGAGATCTTGAAGAGACTATTAGTGGTAGACTCACAAGTGTGGATGTGATTCATAATGAGGGCTTAAGGAAAAGTTTGGAAGATATTACTGGAAATTGGAGAAAAGCAAACCTTTATCATGTGGTGAATGAAAATTTAATTGAAACTATTACCTTT
>NW_006408714.1:3748849-3751773 GCF_000296735.1 Chrysochloris asiatica
CTCCCGCGGAGCAGCTGGTAGTTTCGAACCGCTGACCTTAAGGTTCGCAGCCCGATTCGTAACCACTACGCTACCAGAGCTCCTTACTAGAGCTCCTTTTTATAGCAGTAGTTACTGATTTTGTAATTCAGTAACTAAATTTTGTAATTCAGTAATTAAATTCCCAGTTGTAAAAATAGCATAGTAGGGGCATCTGACCTCCAGTTTCACAAAGGGGAAGAAGAACCAAGATGTAAACCAAGGCTGATTCCCATGAGGCAGAGGTCAGACATACCTTCAAACTTTTTATCAATTCTGATGCAAATAGTCCCTTTCATGGTGTTCTCTCTCCACTATTGAATTAAATCATTCATTGCATTGGTCTCACAGGACTTATAGACAATACCTATGATTGGGGTTTTGTTAAGGATGTAACAGATTAGGAGTAAGGATCAGATATGACTCACTATACAGTTCCTCAGTCAGGACAGTTTTTACCCACTATCAGATGCCAGCCCCTGCTAGAAGCCTTCAGCTGTCAACTGTCACTGTCTCCAGTGCTAAAGCTCAGTTTCCTGGACCTAGGCGGCTCATCAGAGCAGGCACCCTTAGTGCAAAGAATGTACTCTACTCTTGTTTTTTCTTGGTTATAATCAAGTTCCCTCCTTTCTGCCTACAGAATTACAAAATCACTAATTTTAAGCCAACACTGACCATTCTCTTCAGTTGTTGTTGTTAAGTAATGTCAAGTCAGTTCTGACTCATAGCTGGGTTTGAACCACTAACTTGTGGTTAGCTGTCCAGTGCTTACCTTACAAAATCCCAGTCTTCTTAGAAAATTTTCATAATCTTATTTGCATGAGTCTACTCTCATAGGGTTCCATTCACCATATTTGCATTAACAGCAAGTTGATCAATCCCCTTGGCTGGTTGTAAGTACCTTATTTGCATATTTGCCCAAATCTTTTGTTGAGAATTATAGGACTATAGCTAATGCTGTTTTTGTTAGGTGTTATTGCTGTTTTGTTTGAATGAATAGTGACCATGTACACAATAGAAGGCAATACTACCCTGTCCTGTTATATCTTTACAATTGTTCTTAAGTTTGCACTCATTGTTACTGCTACTGTGCCAATCCATCTAATAGGGAATCTTCCTTTTTTTCACTGACACTTGGCTTTTTCAAGCATGAGGTCCTTCTCCAAGAACTGGTCCTTTCTAACATGTTCTAAGTCTCAAAATCTTGACATGGGCCCTTCTAAGACGTATTCTGATTATTCTTTTTCCAAGAGAGAATTTTTCCTTCTTCTAACAATCCATGATACTTTTATATTCTTCCCCAACACCATAATTCAAATGCATCACTTCTTCTAACATATTCCATATTCCTTGTACAACTTTCACATGTATGTATATGAAGCCATTGAAAATACCAGAGCTTGGGTCAGGCATACCTTACTCCTCAAACTAACATCTTTGCTCTTTAACATTTAAAGAGGTCTCTTTGCAGCAGATTTGCCTAATACAATACATTGTTTGAGGTTTTAACTTCTGTTTCCATAAGGATTAATGGGGTATCCAAGAAAAATGATACGTGTGACAATATCAATATTTTCTCCCCCTAGTTATTATTCCAGTTGTGCGAATTTTCACTTTCTTTACATTGTGGTACAATCCATACTGAAGGCTGTAGACTTTGATCTTCATCAGTAAGTATTTCAAGTCCTCTTTACATCCATGATACAAGGTTGTGTCATGTGCATATCACATGTTGCTAATAAATATTCCTCCATATCTCATGCCACATTTGCCTTCATATAATCCAGCTGGTGGGATTATTTGGTCAGCATACAGATCCACCACTTGTTTGTCAGTTTGCTGTACAGTGATGGCTTGTGTGTTGCTGTGATGCTGGAAGCTATGCAACCAGTATTTTAAATATCAGCAGGGTAAGTCAGGGAGTATGGTGGCTCTATATTATAAGAACTAGACTGTGAACCACAAAATCGCAGTTCGAACACACCAGCCACTTAGCAGGAGAAGGATAATTTTTTTTTTTTTTTCTCCTGCAAAGATGTACATACAGCCTTGGAAACCCTATACTGAGTCACAATGAATCAAACTGACTCAACGGCAATTGTCAACAATAGGTTCACCCAGGGATAACAGGTTGTAGTGGAGCTTTCAGACTAAGACAAACTTGGAAGAAGGAGAGGCAGACCACTTCTGAATGGTTCGTCACTGAAAATCTTATGAATGACAGAAGAAAATTGTCTGATGAAATAATGGAAGATGAACCCCTCAGGTTGTAAGGTACTCAAAACACAAACTATGGGAGACCTACCTTCTCAATCGAGTCCTGGTGTGGAGCTATGGGTTAATGTGTTGGAATGTAAGGTTGGTTTGAACTGCAACAGTGGTTCAATTTTATCAGCTGCTGCAGTTGAAAACCTTATACAGGGAGGCTATAAGTAGAACCAACTCAAAGGCACTTAACAATAACAACAACCTTCTCAATGTAGAGTTGACCTAAATGATGTGGATAGAGCAAAGCTTGCAGATCCTTCCTATGCTCAGGAAGCAAAATTTCAAAATGAGAAGAGGCAGCCAGAAATATTCATTAATTGGAATGTGGAATGCATGAAGCCTGAATTATAGAAAATTGTTGTTGTTGTTGTCAGGTGCCATCGAGTCAGAACCGACTCATAGTGACCCCATGCACAGCAGAACAAAATAATGTCCGATCCTGGGCCAACTTCACTACCGCTGCCACACTTGAGTCCATCAATGATGCCACCTAGCCAATCCATCTCATTGGGGGTCTTCCTCTCTTTCTCTGACCCTCCACCTTACCCAGCATGATATCCTTCTCCAGCAATTGTTCCCTCCGGACAATATGTCCAAAGTATGAGAGACGAAGCTTAGCCATCTTGGCATCCAAGGAG
>NW_006408714.1:3754802-3759090 GCF_000296735.1 Chrysochloris asiatica
TGCTTGTTGTTGTGTTGGTTGAAGTGGCGTTGAGTCGGTTCCGACCCATAGCGACCCTGTATAGGGTTTCTAAGCAGCTGCTTAGCTTGTACCTCCGAACTTGCCGTTCAAACGGCTTTGCAGTCTGGCACATTAATCCACAGCACCACACCAAGACTCCTTGTACCTTATAGATATTGTTAAACAGTAAAACTGAGAAGATTTTTAAGTGAGTTTTCCCACTTGCACCTCATAGGGAACTATAGATAGTGTATAAGAAAATCATTTTGTGGAATTGTTTAATATATTTATTTGATAGTGGAACAAATGGCTATAAATATTTGTCTAAATGAAACAATTAAATCTTTAAGATTTTTGTATGTCTCTATATGTAATTTAAAACTCAGGCAAAGGTTTTTAAAGGTAAAATTAAAACACTACTGAAGGAAAAAGCAAAATTTGAAAATTTAAACCTATAACTTAAAGTTAAAGCTTAATTAGTTTAATACTGTGTGGTAATACTGTAATATGGACAAATTGATTAAAGGAACAAAATTGCAATTCAGGCATAATGCCAGATCTTTCTGATCTCGTATTGTGGGGAGGGAAAAAATGAAATAATCATGGTGAAAATAAGTTGTAGTACTTCAAAATCCCAATATTACTATAAAATTTTACTTGAGGTCTATATGGGCAATGTGTTGTCAGGGCAATATTACACCATAAATTCTGACCTGTAAAAAGTACATGGAGTCCTGGTGTGGCACTGTGGACTAATGCATTGGACTGCAAAGTTGGTTTGAACTGCAAGGATGGCTGTTCAAGCTCATCAGCCCCTCCTCAAAAATCACAGGGTCATTTGGGTCAGAACCAACTTGAAGGCAATTAATAACAACAATGACAACAAATAGTATATACATTACTTTAAAAAAATAAAACAATGAAAAGTCTTTTGATAATTCTCCTTAAATAAGGTTGACATTATTAATAATAGGATGCCATTAATTTTATTAAGTAAAAGTTAACTAAAAGTGGATGAGGTTTATGTATGTGTTTTACATGTATGGTCTTACTGATGTGTCACTGTAGGAAAGAAGCACTGGACTGGAAGGTCAGTTTGAATCAGCAGGTCAGAGGTTGAAACTCACCAGCTGCTCCTCAGGAACTCTATATAGGGTCACTATGAGTAGGAACTGACACAATGATGCTTAACAGCATCAATCATGGTATGTCTAGTGCATTACCCTTCATCACCACACCAAATCCTGAGCTTCCTTAAAATTAGGTGCTGTCGGATGAGTACTGCTCCGAAAGTTCGTTAGAACTGCAAGGTTAGCTGCCCCTCAGAAACCTTGTACAGAGTCGCTATGAGACAGAACTGATTCTACAGCACTTAACAAAAACAACCAAGGACATGCAGATAAGACTTTGATTTAAATCTAAAATAATCTACTTATAAATCACAGCTATTCTTTATCAGTTTCCTTAGGAAGTACCTTTAGGTAAAGTAAGTATAATTAACAGAAGGTGCTCATCTCTTCATGGATGAGAAATATTTTTCTGAATAATGTAAGATTAGTTAAAATTATAATTTTATTTTAACTTTTTAAAAAGTATCACTTATCATTAAATCAGAAACAGTAGCCTCTCTCCCACAAGAACTTTGTTTGTATGTTTTGTTTTTTTAATATATGAGTTCTATGTCTTTATTTTGACCACAGTTACAATTGTATTTTTGCTTAACAATCAGTGATATGGGAAAAATCACCATGGCCAACATGGAACTCTGGAAATCATTACAATTCTGAAAAGGAGCCTCACAGACAGACATTTCTCTAGAGCTTTCATTGCACTCTGAGACCATGACCTTTCCAGATCCCATTGTCCCTTATCACTCTGATTCTGAGTTGTTTTATAAACACCTATTTGCATTTTAAAGTCATATAATTCTATTAGCATGATCAAAACCATTTTGAGAAGGTTTTTTCTGTTAGGTGTCCTCAAATTACTTCTGATTCATAGCAACCCTATGCACAACAGAGCGAAACACTTCCGGGTCTGGGTCCATCCTCACAATATTTGTTATATCTGAGCCTGATACCACTGCACCAATTCATTTCATTTGGGTCTCTCTCTTTTTTGTTGGCCCTTTACCAAGCATTATGACCTTCTCTAGGGACTGGTCCCTTCTGAAAATATGTCCAAAATATTAGAGACACAGTCTTGCTATCCTGACTTCTAAGAAGCATTCATTCTGGCTGTACTTCTTAAAACACAGATTTGTTTACTCTTCTGACAGTCTTTTTAATACTCTCCTCCAACACCATAACTCAAATGCATCAATTCTTCGATGGTCTTTCTTATTCATTGGAAAACTTTCACATATATATGCGGTTATTAAAAATACCAGAGTTTAAGTCAGGCACTTCTTAGTCCTCCAACTAACAAGTTTGCTGTTAAATACTCTAGAGAGGTCTTGTGCAGCAGATTTGCCAGATGCATTATGTTGCTTGATTTCTTGACTGCTTCTTCCATGAGTGTTGACAATGGATAAAAGCAAAATGAAGTCTTTGACAACTTTCATCTTTTTCTCCATTAATCGTTATGTAATTTCTTGGTCGAGCAATGAAGTACTTTGAGATGCAACTCATACTGAAGGCCGTGGTCTTTGATCTTCATCAGTAAGTATTTTAAGTCTTCTTTGCTTTCAGTAAGCTAGGTTGTATCATCTATATATCACAGGTGGTTAATGAGCCTTCCTCGAATCCTGATGCCTCTTTTGTCTCATAATCCAACTTCTCAGATTATTTCTTCAGTATACAGATTGAATAACTATAGTGAAAGAACACAACACTGACACAAACCTTTCCTGAATTTAAACCTTAAGTATCCCTTTGTTCTGTTTGAATGACTGCCTCTTGGCAGTCATGAGCACAATGAAATGTTCTGAAATACCCATTATTTGCAATGCTATCTATAGCTTATCATGAACCGTACAGTTGAATGCTTTTGTATGATTAGTAAAGTACAGGAAAACATCATTTCTGGTATTATCTGCTTTCAGCCAAGATCCACCTGACATCAGCAATGATATCCCTCATTCCACACCCTTATGTGACTCTGCCTCAAATCTCTGGCAGTCCCCTGTCAATATACTGTTGCAGCCATATTTAATTATCTTTAGCAAAACTTTACTCACATGTAATATAAATTATATTGTCTAATGAATTCTGCATTCCACTGCATCACCTGTCTTTGGAACGAGCACAAATATGGTCTCTTGCAATCAGTTGGCCAGGTAGCTGTCTTCCAAATTTCTTGACATAAATGAGTGAGTACCTCCTGTGCTGCATCAGTTTGTTGAAAGATTTTTATTTGTATGTCCTCAATTCCCAGAACCAAAATGCCATCAGTGCACTTTGGACACTTTACTTAATTTGTACTGATTTTTTGATACAGTGACTCTGTATATCCCTTCCATCGTTTTTAAATGGTTTCTGCAAAATTTCAAATATTTCCCCATAGAATCCTTCAGTATTGCAAGTTGAGGATTGATTTTTTTTTTTTCCCTTCCAGGTCTTTCAGCTTGAGAAATACAGAGCATATTCTTCCTTTTGATTTTCTAACTCCAAGTATTACACATTTCATTGTAATATTTGATTTAGTCTTTTTGTGCTGCCCTTTGAAATTTTTTTTCACGTCTTTTGACTCCTCATTTGATCCATTTACTGTAGTGTCTCTACAATGGAGAACAAGTTTCAGAGTCTCTTCTGACATACATTTTAGTCATTTCCTTCTTTCTTGTCTTAATGACCTTGTGCTTTCTTCCTATATGATGTTCTTGATTTTTTTTTCTATTATTTTTTTACATTCATCCTATCGTATTTTGTTTCTTTGCAATGATTACAATCCCCTTCATGCATCATTATTCAACAGCATTTGCTTCTATTCCCTCTGAGGGTTTTGTTTTGTTTTGCTTTGTTTTTGGATATACACGGAAGCACTCAGGAATATACAACCATTCAAACAACCAAAAGGCATGCAAGCCCATCCCCCACTGGCCATCAGCACACAGCCCCTCTCCCTCCCTGTGTCCAACACAACTCTTCTAGTCTTCGGTCACTAGTGCCTAAAGCATCAAATCTGCTCTTGAGATGATCTCTAAATTCAGGTGAAATATGTTCAAGGTCATAGTTTGGCTCTCGTGGACTTGTTTTAATTTTCTTCCGCATCAGACTTAACTTGCATTT
This sequence comes from Chrysochloris asiatica, assembly GCF_000296735.1. Lineage (NCBI taxonomy): Eukaryota > Metazoa > Chordata > Mammalia > Afrosoricida > Chrysochloridae > Chrysochloris > Chrysochloris asiatica. The sequence continues at coordinate 3,759,032 of NW_006408714.1, forward strand.
GAGCAATAGATGGTGTGTTCCATGGTCTTTACCTGACCTTGTTTTGGCTGATGATAATT
>NW_006408714.1:3759840-3762633 GCF_000296735.1 Chrysochloris asiatica
TCTGGCACTATATCTGACAATATTCTGGTGGTATCATAATGTTTCAATATTCAGTATTCTGGTGATACCTGAATGTGTTCCACTGCTATTCATAAGGCTTTCCAGTCAGTAGCTTAACTATCAAAAGCAGTTCATCCCTCCTTCTTCCTAATTTGGCTTAGTCTGGAAGCTCAACTGGAATCTGTCTAACATGCTTTCTGGTAACCCTGCTGATATTTAAAAGGTGGAATAGCTTCCAGCATCGCAGTAGCAAGCAAGCCACCACAGTATGAAAAACTGACAAATGAGTGTTGGTTTGAGCATATCAAAGCAGGGCATATTAATTAAGCTAGGTTGGCCAAATTTTTAGGCCCCTAAAATTGGAGGATGAACCAACTATCTCTGGAGTTTGTAATAATTTTGTTTTTTTCTTATGAAGAAGTGAGATCTGTAGAATATTTTTTAACAAAACACTTTCTTACAAAAATATGTATTGTATATCATGTAAAGTCTATCTTCTAAGTGGCACATTTTAGTGCAGACTAAAATTTAAATTACTGAAGTAGGGACTAGTTTACTTGTTCAAATTCCATCACTGGGGATGCTTTACTAAATATTTTATAAAACATGCTATGTTGTTATTTCAAAGTTCAAAAGAAAATATCCCTATCTTTAAGGATCTCAGAATCTGATGGAGAGATAAAGGTGACTTATAATAACAACAGGAATGATGTTGAATGCAAATAGTCCAGAAATGTTGATGAGAGATTTAAAAATTCAGAATTGACACTAGGAATGTAGGCTAGACAGCTTTGCTATATTGGGGAAACAGATCTGGAGTTGACTTATCAGCTCTATTAAAAGTCAGCACAGCTTTAATATTTATTAGCATACTTGAATGAACTCATCCAATTGTCAGGTCAGACAGAAGTTTCTGTAACTCTGTATCTTACGTTGCACCCAACCTAACTTCTCAATGGTTCTCATTCATTTTGAACATTTCTCCCTACATGCCTTAGTAATGTTTTTTTTCTCTTCCTGAAACATGCTTTTTCCTACTTCCTCTGTTCTTCATTAAGGACCTCTCAAATTTAGTTTAAATATTACTTCACTATTGAGACTTTTATGATCTTAACACCATCTGAAAGTGGCCTTTCCATTTTTCCTATTCCCATGCCAGCTTTATACTTTGACTTATATTTCGATATCTACATCTCCTTTTGATTCAACTGTTAGTTTTATGTTGTTGTTGTTGTCAAGTGCCGTTGAGTCAATTCCAACCCATAGTGACCCTGTATAGGGTTTCCAAGGAGCAGCTGGTGAGCTTGAACCACCAACCTTGCAGTTCAAATGGCTTTGCTGTCTGACGCATTAACCCACAGTGCCACACCAGGATTTAGTTTTATAGGTTAGGTTATATAATTACTTATTTTTATCACTTAGATAGCATCATTATTTGCACATAATAGTATTGCAAATATTTTTAAATTAGGGAATTGACAAAAAAAAGTATGTATTATTCTTAAGATCAAATGTGTAAAGTCATGTACCCTTCCTGTTTTCTACTGAGCATTCTCAATTTTGCAATATGCTGTGAAAGTCCTGTCTTTAACATAACTTTCTGCAGCTCAACTAACTTTTATTAATATAATAAGATGTCACCCTACTGAGAGATTATATTTTTCCATTCTGTGTAGAACTCTTAGTTTGACTTCTTAAAGAAAAGGGAAAAGTGCAGAATGATAATTCAAAAATAAAATAAAATAAATTGCAACCTTGGTCTTCACCAGCTGAGACTGAAATGAACAACACTGTCCAGAGAAAATTTTAAAAGTCCTGATTTTGTCCTCTAACTTCCTGTCAAAATAAAGCAATACAACCCAGCCAATGTTATCTTCATATTTATAGAAAATTATATCTGAATTTCTTCCAAATAAAATTTTGAAAAAAATTAAATATACATGCATTGACATATATAAATAAATATTTACATATATTTACATAGGATAAACACAGGACTGCAAGGTAAGTTTGAACCACAAGGTCGGTGGTTCAAATTCACCAGCTACTCCTCGGGCCCTATACTGAGTCACATAGGACCCTTGGTGTGGAACTCCTGCCAGTCAAGGCACTCATAATGTCCCTGGGGGAGCAATATAGTGGTGGACTTCCAGCCCCTAGAGTTCCTATATGCCTAAGTATTGTCTATGTTCAGGACACTCAATCCGGAAGTAGTTTGCTGTGTAGGCCCTTAACATAGCTGGCTTTGATTAAGGGCCTCCACAAAGCTGGTTTGGGTTAGGACCACAAGGAAGCCCAGTGCAAGGTGATTAGTTAGAGGGTTTCTGCTAAGTGTGGCCCTGTGGGTTAGCACGCTGGACCGCAAGGTTGGTTTGAATCGCAAGGCTGGAGGTTCAAGCTAATCAGCTGCTCCTCAGAAACTTATACAGGGTTGCTATGTGTCAGGACTGACTCATCGCCATTTACCAATATTGCTGGTGTGGTGGCTCTGCAGGTTCTGTAGACCTATAACTAAAACCACATGCATCCAATCACCAAGACAATACAGCTAGCATCACCTCACACTGGTGTTGCTCAGAAAATCAAGTAGGCTGTGCCACATTTTGTTAGCTGACTGTTTACCAGTTAATCTCTTTCTTTTGCCAGCCCTGCTCAGCTTCTCCTTCCAGTATGTAGTCAATCAACTTGTCTAGCCTTTCCTCTGAGGCTCAGAGTTCCAGGATTATTATCTATGTCAGTTTCATTTTGTCTCCCATATCTTTGTTTTAGAGGGTCTTCCATCTTGCTGGAAAA
>NW_006408714.1:3763137-3765707 GCF_000296735.1 Chrysochloris asiatica
CAATAATATATATCATTCTATGTCCTCCATGGAATGAATATGGCTTGAGTTACTGGCAACTCCCTGTCAGAGGACAGCTACAATCATTTTTTTAGTTATCTTCATCAAAATTTTACTTGGATGTAATTTTGATTGTATCGTTCAGTGATTTCCACATTCAGTTGGGTCACCTTTCTTTTGAACCGACACAAATATGTATCTCTTCTAATTAGTTGACTAGGTAACTGTCTTCCAAAATTCTGGCACAGATAAGTGAATGACTTCAGTATTGCATTTGTTAGTTAAAACATTCCAGTTTGTATTCTGTTACTAGAGCCTTGTTTTTTGTCAATGTCTTCAGTGCAGCTTGTGCTTCCTCCTTCAGTACCATTGCTTCTTCATCATATGCTACCCCTTGAAATGGCTGACCCTGAAGAAATTCTTTTTGGTTGAGTGATTCTGTGTATTCCTCCAATCTTCTATTGAAGCTTACTTTGTCATTATGGCATTCCACTTTTATCCATGTTGTTGTTGTTAAGTGCTGTCAAGTTGGTTCTGACCCTATTACAATAGAGTTTCTGAGGACCAGCTAGTGAGTTTGAACCACCAACCTTTTATCCAGTGCTTATTCTATAGCCCTACTCCAAGACTCCATAGAATCCTTCAATTGTGTAACCTGAGGCATAATTGTTTTCTTCAATTCTTTCAGCTTGAGAAATGCTGAGCATATTCTTCCCCCTCCACCCACTCCCTTTTTTTTTTTCTGACTCCAGGTCTTTTCACATTTCATTATAATACTTAGTTTTGCCTTCTTGGCTTTCCCTTTGAAATTTTCTGTTAAAAGTTCTTATTCCTCATTTCATCCAATCACTTGATTCCTCCACAATTAAGAGCAAGTTTCAATCTCTTCTAACTCCATTTTGGTCTTTTTTTTTTTTTCCTGTCTTTTTAATGACTTTTTCCTTTCTGACTGCATGATGTTCTTGATGTCATTCCACAACTCTTCTGATCTTTGGTCTTTAATGTCTGTGGGATATTAAATCCAATCCAGGTGGGATATTTTCAAGGTCATATTTTGGCTTTTGTGGACTTGTTTTAATTTTCTTCAGCTTCTACCTGAATTTGCTTATGAGCAATTAATGGTCTGTTTCACAACCAGTCCCTAGCCTTGTTTTTGCTGATGACATTGAACTTCTCCATTATCTCTTCCCAAATTGACTGCAATCAATTGTAGTTAATTTGATTCCTGTGTATTTCATCTGGTGAGGTCCATGTGTTTGGTTGTGATTTATGCTATTGGAATAAATTATCAGTCTTGCATAATTCTATTGAATTTCTATCACTAAGGTTATATTTTCCAACTACTTATCCATCCTCTTTGTCTCCAACTTTCTCATTCCAATCACCAGGAGTGACAAACACATAATGAGTGTATGCTTGATCAATTTCAGCCTGAAGAAGTTATTAGAATTCTTCAATTTCATCATCATTGACTTCAGTGGTTGGTGTGTAAATTTGAATAATAGTAGTGGTAGCCGGTCTTCCTTGTAAGTCACCTTTCACAATCAAATCACCAGTAGTTATCAATGCATCTTGATTGCATGTTTGATCAATTTCAGATTGAAGAAATTTCTTCAACATTGGCATTAATGATTAGTCTGTAATTTTCAATAATAGTTGTAGTAACTACTTTTCCTTGTAGGCATATGAATATTATCCTTTCACAGACACCTTTGTACTTCAAGATACATCTTAAAATTCTCTTTTTAAAAATGAATATGGCACCAGTAATTTTTAGTTTGATAGTAAGCCATATAATTATCCAGTTCAAAATGGTCAAAACCAGCCCGTTTCACTTCACTAATACTTACAATATCTATCTTTTTGCATTCCATTTCATTTTTTACAGCTTCCAATTCCCCTTGATTCATATGTTGTGCATTGCATTAAGATCAACTCTTCTTTGAGGAGGTAGCTCTTACCCAGTCATATTTGAATGCTTTGCAACCTGAGGGACTCATCTTCCGGTAGTATGCCTGACTATGGTTCACTGCTATTCATGGTTTCCTAGACCAACTAAATTCAAAGCAGAAAGCTCAGATCAGAAAGTTATGGCAACTATTCTTTGGGATCCCAAATGAATAATCTTGATAGATTTTCTTTAAGGACATAGAACAATCGGGAATTATTAGGAAGAAGATTTTAGTAAATTAAAGACTACATTAGTGAGAAAATGGCAAATGGCCAGGAATTTTTCACCTAAGATTTTTTTTTTTTTTTCTATTGCAACAATAAACTTACCCATTCTTTGAGGGTAGCAAGAACTGTCCTATAAGAATTCTCTTGGGAAACCTTATCCCATCCACCCTACAGTCCTCATCTTGCCCCTTCAGACTGTTTTGGTCCCCAAACTCAAAGAATATTTAAAGGAACAAAATTTGAATCTCTCTAGATAGGAGTCCTGGTTAGGTGCTGTAGGATAAGCATTGGACTGTTAATCATAAGGTTGGCAGTTCAAACCCACCAGCCACTCCACAAAAACTCTATGCAGACTGGCTTTCAAGAGGGAACCTAGAGCCAGGGGGCATGGA
>NW_006408714.1:3766187-3770000 GCF_000296735.1 Chrysochloris asiatica
AAAAAAAAAAAAAGTAAAGTGAATGTTGAAACATTTTTTACAAAATAAAAAAATAAAACTCTATGCAGGGTCATTATGAGTTGGAACCACTCAATGGCACTTAGAAACAAAAACAGGTAGAGATCAATGAATCACAAAGTAAATAGACTATTGGAAGTACTTCTAGGTCAACAAGTCTAAAGCAGAAGGCATGGCGAGCATGTATAAAATTTGATTACCAAATGATTGTTGAAGTCAAAAAGCTAATATGCGTTACTTGAACTTGTAAGCATGAGTGAAATAATACTATTTTAGGGAATGATAATACAAGTACATATTCTTTTAAAAATAATCTCACCATTACCTTTCCTTCAGTATTTTCTCAAGAATATAATATTTTCTATCTTCAAATTGCAATACACTAAAAAAAAAAAAAAATTACAATACACTATGCATTCTTGCAGAGCAAGTTTCAACCAAATTTTACAAGCATAAATTGTCATCGACCTTATAAGTGTTAAAATTCAAAATCTTGGTGCAAGCTTCAATTTTTGCCACCTTTATAGCTTGAATTATTTGAAAATTTAAGAGCAACCGAAACAACTGCAGTAGTTTGTAAGGAGGTCAGTGATTGTTGATTAACCGGTGAAAGATTAAAATTCTACAGCCTAACTTTTTGATGAAAGATGAACAGTCTAGGAAGAAAACACAATTCATTAAGTAAATTGAATTGGTTGATTCAGCTTCAGCTATACAAAAAATTTGAAATTATCTTTATGGACAGATTGGGATAGTATTCTGAGAGCAAAAGGCTTTATGTTTCTCAGCTGGAAAAGAAAAGCACTGGGCCTTGGGGGCTATATCAGCTTGTCTCTATTAGTAGATGCAGTTCTCACATTCATTCAATCAAATTTATCAGTTCCTTTTAGCTTTCTTCACCTCTGTTACTATGGTAACTATTAAGAGACCCTACTGCTTAGCTCACCACTGAAAGGGCAACATTTCCTGACATAAATTGGCAAGATGTGTAGCTCCCAGCTGTACTCTCTTAGCAGGAGTTCTGGTAAACCAGTAGGAAATGTGTGGTAGAGCAATTAAAAACACACTAGTAGATAACTGAAAGTTCCTTGTGTAAGAAAATGACTTGTGGAGATGTACTGCAACGCTTCCAGTGTTTGGCATCCACTGTATCATTGAAGTTTCATAGCAGTAGTCAATGAGCAATCTACATGTGTGAACACAGTATACCATACAATTATATACAAATGAGTTGATTTGATCTCTGACTTCAAGGAACTTGCAATGTAATAAAGCAAATAAGAAAATGACAAATATAGTTAGATCAAGTATTAGCATGAGAGGACAGAACAGTCAATTATGAGCAAAAAGTTCTTGAAAAGCTTCAGAGTTTAGATTGGATTTAGACTACCTTTCTGGCACTTTCAGCAATAAGATTAGCTGAAGGGCATGGCAGAGAGAAACATGGACTTCCTTTGGGGACTACACGGTCCATCAACACTGTTGTGAATTTAGCATAGGTATGAACTATAATAGAAGAAGATAAAAACTGCAAAGGAAAATAAATATTCACTTAAGTGTTGTGGTTGTTCTTGTGTGCATTGATTCGGTACCAACTCATAGTGACCCTATGTACAATAGAATGAAACACTGCCCGATACTGGGCCAACCTCACAATTGTTGCCACACTGGAGCCCTTTGAGGCTGCCACTTGGCCAATCCATCTCGCTGAGGATCTTCCTCTTTTTCTCTGACCCTACACTTTACGAAACATGATATTCTTCTCTAGCAACTTGTCCCTCCTGATAACATGTCTGAAGTATAAGAGATGAAGTTTGACCATCCTAGCATCCAAGGAGCACTCTGGCTGCACTTCTTCCAACACAGATCTGTTAGTTCTTTTGGCAGCCCATGGCACTTTCAATATTCTCCTACAATACCATAACTCAAAAGCATCAATTTTTCTACAGTCTTTCTTATTCACTGTCCAGCTTTCACATGCAGATGAGGTTATCGAAAATACCATGGCTTAAGTCAGGCACACCGTTGTCCTCAAGCTAACATCTTTGCTCTTCAACACTTTAAAAAGTTCCTGTGCAGCAGATTTGCCCAAATGCAATACGTCATCTGATTTCTTGACGGCTGCTTCCATGAATGTTGATAGCTGATCCAAGAAGAATGAAGTCCTTGACAACTTCAATCTTTTCTCTGTTCAAAAGATGTTTTTTATTAGTCCAGTGGTGAGGATTTTCATTTTCTTTACATTGAGATGCAATCCATACCGAAGGCTGTGGTCTTTGATCTTCATCCGTAAATAATGTAAGTCCTCTTCACTTTCAGCAAACAAGGTTGTATCATCTGCATATTGCACATTTTATTGTAATATTTGGTTTTTTCTTCTCTAGCTGATCTTTAAAATTTTCTGTTCAGCTCTTGGAGCTCCTCATTCTTCCATTTTCTTTAGCATCTATGCTGGAGAGCAAGTTTAAGTGTCTCTTCCAACATCCGTTTTGATCTTTTCCTTCTTTCGTGTTGTCTTAAGGACTTTTTGCTTTTTCTTATATGATATTCTTGATGTCATACCACAAGACTTCTGGTCTTCGGTCTTTGGTGTGTAATGTATTAAATCTGGTCTTCAGATGATCTCTAAATTCAGATGGGATAGATTCAAGGTCATATTTTGGATTCTGTGGACTTGTTTTCATTTACTTCAGCTTATTTTTGGATTTGCATATGAGCAATTGATGGTCTGTTTCACAATCTGCACCTGACCTTGTTTTGACTGATGATATAGAGCTTTTCCAGAAGCTCTTTCCGCAGATATAGTAAATTTGATTTCTGTGTATTCCATCTGGTGAGGTCCATGTGTATAGTCATCTCTTATGCTGTCTAAAGAAGATATTTGAAATGAACAAATCATTGATTCTGCAGAATTCTATCATGCAATCTCCAGCATAATTTCTATCATCAAGTCTATATTTTCCAACTACTGATTCTTCCTCTTTGTTCCCAACCTTTGCATTCCATTCACCACTAATGATCAATACATCTTGATTGCATGTTTGATCAATTTCAGATTGAAAAAGTTGGTAGAATTCTTCTATTTTATCCTCACTGGCTTTAGTGGTTGGTGCATAAATTTGAATAATAGTGGTATTAAGTGGTCTACCCTCTAGGTGCATGGATGTTATCCATCACTAACAGCATTGTACTTCATGACTGATCTGGATATGTTCTTTTGACAATGAATGCAACAACATTCATCTTCAATTTGTCATTACCAGCATAGTGAACCATGTGGTTGTCATAATTAAAATGACCAATACCAGTCCATTTCAGTTCATTAATGCCTAAGATATTGATGTTTATGTGTTTCATTTCACTTTTTACAATTTCCTGTTTTCCTAGATTCATACTTCATACATTCCATATTCTGATTATTAATGGATATTTACAAAATGAAGATTTTTCTCTTTATTTTGATTTTGCATAACATTGCCTAACAATCATGTTGCTGTGGTTAAGTGTTTTTCAACCTGGTCTGACTCATAGTGACCCTGTATAGGCTATAATTTTTTCTGGAGCAGAAAGTCTCCAGAGGTTGGTGGGCTTTAACCATGGGCCTTGTTGTTAGCAGTCCATTGTTTATTCCACAGAGTCACCACACTCTTTAAATAAGTAATCATTGTTGTTGTTGTTGTTATGTGCCGTGGAGTCGGAACCGACTCATAGCGACCCTGTACAGGGTTTCCGAGGGTGTAAATCTTTACGGGAGTAGAAAGCCTCATCTTTCTCCCGCGGAGCAGCTGGTAGTTT
>NW_006408714.1:3770694-3771989 GCF_000296735.1 Chrysochloris asiatica
CATTTTGAGTTGTGCCCCATCAGCAATTCAAGGTCGTGTTTGCTTTTCTACCATGGGCTTTACTCCATTCGCGTTATCACGGCCAACTCTTCTTGGAGGAGGCAGCTCTTCCCCAGTTGCATTTTGAGGGTCTTCCAACCAGAGGGGCTCATTTTCCAGCACTTAATCTGACAGTATTTCTCTGCTATTCATAAGGTTTTCAGTGACTAAATATTTGGAAGTAGTTTGTCACTCCTTCTTCTAAGTCTGTCTTAGTCTGGAAGCTCATCTGAAACCTGTCCACCACGGGTAGACCCTGCTGGTATTTAAAACACTGGTGGCATAGCTTTCAGAATCACAGCAACTCACAAGCCACCACAGTACGACAAACTGACAGATGAGTGGTGGAAATCTACACAACGGGCACAATAAAAACCAGGATATCAAGGCAGAGACATACAGTTCTGAAACAAGAAGTCCTACAAGAAAGGAAGTAATGCAGCCACTGCCCAGATTGAAATAGAATTCTATATGCCCTCTTCATACCTCTTCAGGATGTATGTCCATGGAGTCATTTAGGAATATGTTTTTTGAGGCCTCCAAATCACTTGCAGAATTTTTCTGGAACTGGGGCAGCAGGAACTCCTCTCCACAGATCTGAAACTAGTTGTTCCATGCCTTATTGTTCCAAAATTGGTTATCCAGACTTGAGTGCACCAAACCTGGCTGCTGTTCCGGGACTGGTTACTCCAGGTTTGTCTGCTCCAGGTCTGGTTGCTCCACATTGGAAGGTTTCCAGAAGGCAGGCATCCCTGGTGACAGGAAGCATAGAGGCCCAGGTATTCAACAGTCAGAGACCTTCTGTGCCATACATTTGCTACTATTTGTCCATTGGTGTTTTTCTGCCACCTCTTACATTTCATTCGGGTTTTGGAACCAAGTCTTAACTTGTTTGTAGTTAAGTTCAGGACTTCAGAATTTTTTTGCATCTGCTGGAGGCTGAGGTAATTCTGTTTCTGTAATCTGTCTTTGAGTATGCAGCTGTGTCTGAAAGAATACCGTTGTGACCTTCTGTTTCTTGCTCTGGCCTTAACCTTCCTTTTTCATTATGCTTTTCTCTATAGAAGTGGGCAGTTTAACTTTGGGACTGGTGGAAGACTCAGGACTGTCCTGAATAAGCGGATCTATGGAAGTAGGAAGAGGAGAGACAGTCTCTGAATAGAGTGCCTCCGCAGATGACATTTGCAAGGATGTGTAATTTTGGTATATAATTTTGATAACTCTGCTAGCATAGTGGTTACGAATCGGACTGCTGT
>NW_006408714.1:3772089-3780194 GCF_000296735.1 Chrysochloris asiatica
AGAAAGCCTCATCTTTCTCCCGCGGAGCAGCTGGTAGTTTCGAACTGCTGACCTTGCGGTTCACAGCCCGAGTCGTAACCACTACGCTACCAGAGTATAGGGATCATAAAAATGAAATTCACTTACCTTCCTTTAAAGTAAAGTAAAAATACCAACATTAATATAGTATTTTGTTGCTTTTATAAAAATTTTACATTAGGTTGAACAGCAAGAAATTTCCATTTTGTAGATATAAAACAATTCAATACCTAATTTTTAAAACAATGTAAACCAAGTTGAAATCCATGTCATATAATTATAAATTTATTTAATTTATCAATTCAGAATTTTTCAGAATTTTAACTTTCACAGAATATTTTTTCTTAGAAATTGAATTCTTATAAAATGCTAGCTTCCTGCTAAAGAAGTGAGTTTTAGAGATATATACACCTTTAAAAATGCATTTGATGTGAAAATTGGACATTTTTTGTATGAAGAATTGGCACTCAAACTGCCATCAACGACCTAAAATGTTCCTTTCCTTCCTGAACTCCAAACTTAAATCTACGCAGATGGGACTGGATGCCAGAAATTGAATGAGATATTTTCACTCCATTTTTGCCAGTTGACAAGACGTTGAACTGTAGGAGAAAGTTTTTTTTCTGATATCTATATGGGAAAACTTTGAGATCCTTCATAGTGAGGTGTCAGTAGAAAACAAGATAACATACTACTCAGAAAACATTCAGCTTAATTAGGGCTAGGAGTTAGCATCCATTGTAATGACATCAGAGTCTTTATGAAGGTTATCAGTTCCCATGGTGTGGTGCTGTAGGACAAAGCACGGATAGCAAGGTCAGTTTGAACTGCAAGATCGAGGGTTCAAACTCACCAGCCATGCCTTGGAAAACTTATATGGGGTCTCTATGAGTCAGTACCAACTCAACAGAACTTAATAACAACAATGTTATGCAAAATCTAAATAACTTTTGGGAACAGACAGTATCAAAGTACTGAGAACAAATTAATGATAATATTGATGAGAATTTGTGAAATATATATCCTGGGACACCAGCAGACTATTTGGATGATGATGCAGCAAGGCAGGTAGCAAGTTTCAGTGAAGTTTGAATGGAGATCATTTATATAGCCCCACCAAAACTTAACATTTTGTGAGACAAAGAGATGGTTTATTTACATGCTTTTGTTATTTTTAAAGCCCAGACCAAAGTCTGATTTATACCAGCAGTATATCTCAAAAGATCTGATAGTCTCTGATGACCCCCTTTCTTTTACCCTAGAGTGCTACAGAATTTGTTTCTAATAGTCTTTGTAGTTTTCATCTTTTACATGATGAACCCATAGGTCCTAGAAGGATGAAGCATATCTGTTTCCTATTGCAGCTGTAACAAATTACTAGAAATTTAGTTACTCTAAATAGCATGAACTTATTATCCCACAGTTCTATGTTGTTGTTGTTAGGTGCTGTACAGTCAGTACTGACTCATAATGACCTTTTCCTCAACAGAGTGAAATACTGCCTAGTCCTGCACCAATGTCACAATCATTGTTACACTTAAGTCCATTGCAGCTGCCCGTGTGCCAATCCATCTCATTGGGTGTCTTCCTCTTTTACAGTGATCCTTTACTTTACTAAGCATAATGCCTTTCTCCAGGGACTGGTCCCTCCTGATAATATGTGCAAAGTATGAGAGACAAAGTTGTATAAGTCAGAAGAACTGCTAAGTAAATCAAGGTGCCTATGAGTCGGAACTGACTCCACAGCACATAACCACCACAAGATATATTTCTTCAGGTGGCTATAAAGGGGAGTCTGGTACCTTGCATTTTCTGGCTTCTAGAAACCACCTCCATTCTTTATCTCTCTGATCTTTGTTTCTGCTTCCATAATTATATTTCTTTCTCTGTTTGTGACCCTACATCTTCTCTCTTTCTATTACATTGTATCCACCAGGTAATTCAGAATGATCTTTCCATCTCACTATCCTTAATCACATCTACAAAGTCTCTTTTGCCATGTGGGTATAGTATAGACACAGGTTTCAGGGATTAGAATGTGGGTACTCTTGGGCCTACCTTTATCACTAAGTATAATTTATTTTTTACTCCTCCTAGATCACATAATGCAATATTCTGAAAAGAATAAAATGCTGAAAAATTTATTTTGGTATATTAGAATAATCTTCAAAGCTTAGTAGAAACTTGGAAAATTAGCCACAGATTCATGGAAATAAACAGATGGCTGGCAAGTCATCGGCAGAGAGTTCCTGGATAAAATAAGAATAATTCAAAGTATATGATTTATAATTGACATACCTAAAAACCATGTTTTTAGGAAGATCTATGAAAATGAACAATAGCATATGTTTAAGGATGAAGATTTCCAATATTAAATTATATGATTTGTCCAGATAGATCTAAGTGCTAGGATAAATAGGTCCTGTAACTCTAGACTTGGGAAACAGTAAGACCAATATAGTTATGAGAATTCTTATAATATTTCTTGGTTGGCCCTGTCTCACTTTTAATAAGAATACATTTATGTTTATGTAACTGTACTGTAAAATCATAAGCACACCCAAGCACACACACACATACTGAGTGGGCCCATTTCTATGCTTAAATACATTTTACACTTTTTAAATTTCATTACTTTCCCCACTCATAATTTGACTTCTTAGAAGATGTCATTTACCACAGAAAAACAGCACTAGTTTTCCAACAGAACATATTTTACTCATCTAGTTACCTCATCAGGTTGGGACCATTAATTTCACACCACATTTATATGGATTATTTGTGTGTAGTGAATGAGACCATCAACACTGGAACTAGGAACCTTGCAAACAACAGATGGTGATATAGAAACTTCTAATTTCCCTTAACAATTATAGGATTCAATGTTCTATATCTCTGATGCATAAAACAAAATTATAAGGAAAAATAGCAATTATGTATTAAAATGTAAAGTTATTCATTAAGAATGTAAAAAATATTCAAATATAAAAAGTATGTTTCACGTAAGACATCTGATATTTATATTATTCTTCTAAAAATTTTCAATATTATTGAAGCAGGTCTAAACTTCTTCAGAACAGAGCCTCAATTGTGTCAGTGATTAATTAATAAGAAGATATTGAGTGTTCTACCTAAATGTCAAACCAGTACACTGATTATTTTTAAATTATTTTTTTTTAAATACCCATTGAGTTAATAGTTCAGAGTAATATATTGTTGGTATTGTATTGAGCAAATGATTTTTTTTTTTTTTTTTCTAGACCTGCTGTTTCATTTGTTAATTTAACCATCTACTTAGTTTGCAAGTGGAATTTTGTAGACTTGGTATTCTACAATAAGATTCACAGGATGGAGAAGCTCCAATGTTGTTTTTCAATCTGGCCCCCTTTCAAATTTACACTATTAACCAGCTGCCTTGTCAGTTTTCCTCCAGATTCCATAACAATGTAGTCAGTTTGCCCCCTTTGTTATTTCTAAATGATTGCTTGTACATATTTCTTCAATTGTACTTTTCTCTTTCTTTTTGTTTTCTTTGTTGGAACTTTTGAACATCTAGGCTTCAGCAGTTCCAGAGTCTTCTTTCTCCCTTGGACTGTAGCCTCAGTCCTCCTGACTCTGAGGTGTCTGTTTGATATTTCTGCTTTTGAGTTTTCTGCAAATCTGCCATGAATTCTCTGGTCTGCTTTAAGCTCTGAACTCTTGAGTAAGGATTTCATCTCTGGTTGTAATAACGTCTTTGTAGCTTTATAAAAATTGATCTCTCGCTTGTAAACCATGACATTAATTCATACTAGCTTGATTTTTTTTTTTTTTTTAATTCTTCAATAGACTGATAGTCATTGTTCTTTTCTTTCTTGGTACTAAAATCCAATGGGTGTTTAATGATCATGGAGTAGCCAGGAGCTATAAAATCAGTCACAGGAAATGTAAAGGAAGCATTTGGGTCTTTTCTTTGCAACTGTATCATCAGTTGCTTCAAAACTTCTTGAAGTGTTATCTGTTTCACATCCTGTAAGGCTAATGAGCTTGTAAGATATTTCTCAGGAGGCAAATATATTCTTGCAGAGGTCTTTTTCTGTTTCATTTCCCACATTTTCTCAATCTCGCTTCCTTTTTTTTTTTTTTTTAACAGCATACGAGAAACTGTGCACATAAACCTCTCCAGAGGGAATACAGAAGAATTAAATCAACTACATTTTTACCATCTCTGCTTTCACCCTTTTCCATCTCCTGGTATCTGCTTCTTTCTTTTAGTTTTCTTTTTCTGCTTTCTGTCCTTGTGATTGCCATGATTCTTTTTGTTTTAGAAGATGGTTGAGTCATTCCCTGAACTGTCTGTGTCTAGTTGCATAACTTCTTCCGTCCGGCTTTGATTTCCATTTTGAGGGAATCTTTACATACACTTAGTGGAGGTGTTTTTCTGACTTGTGCTTCATTCCCATGTCTTATTAGGCCTGAGGCCTGCTCCCCAAACTATTCTAAACTGCTCTACACCTAGTGTCAGACCCACACTATGCAATGCCACTTTCTGTTCAGCTCAGGCTAGCTGAGACCCGGATCAGGGTCCTTGAGACCCTGTACCTTGAGGCAGAGGAACAACAGACATCTCTGATGAAGATGGTAGGCGAGATCTGGGTAGAGCCCAAGAATAGCGGCCGTTCTGCAAATTTCCTGCAGAGAGGCAGAAACTGCTTGATTGCTTTTAATAATCAGTTATAATATAACTATTAAGGACTCAGTTTATTAATCATCAACTAAATGCCCTTTTCCAAGTATTATTAAGCTATGGAAACAATCATTTAAGTGAGAGATTTATATTGTCCTCATTCACAATGATCATAGACAAAGATTTATTTTAAAGTCTTTTTTAAAGTCTTGCATCTACAATTTTGTGTTGTGTGTTGTTTTTAACCTGTTCAACAACTTAACACTTTGCTGTCAGTGTCCATGCTGTTGTGTTAGCTACCCTATGAATGAAGAGATAAAAAAAAAAAAAAAGTATTGGTACTAGAGTTCTAGCTAATACGTGCACAGGTTTATTCCAAACAAAACATGTTTAAACATGTCTCTGTAATCAGTGGGTGACTACAGAAAAGTTCTCTCAAAAATATATTTGTTTTAGTCTACTTGTTATTGTTGTTATTAAGTACCATTGAGTAGTTTCCAACTCATAGCAACCCTGAATAGAGGTTCCAAAGAGTGGCTGGTGAATTTGAACTGAGACCTTGAAATTAAAATTGATCTTGAGGTTGAGTGCTTATCCTATGGCTCCACACGAGGACTTCTAGTCTCCTTAGTGTGCCTTCAATAATAAAAGTACTATAAAAATAGTGGATTTCAAGGGTATCTGCATGGCCATTTAAGTTCAAGGTAGAAAGTTAAGCTCTAAAGGTTAAAACAATTGTTTTGAAATTCCTAAGGGGTAATCTTGGTAGACAAAATCCTCACCACTGGACCAATAAACAACATTGTTATCAACGGAGAATAGATTGACGTTGTCAAGGACTTCATTCTTCTTGGATTAACTATCAACACTCACGGAAGCTGCAGTCAAGAAATTAAATGATGTATTGCACTGCGCAAATCTGCTGCACAAGACCTTTTAAAAGAGTTGATGACCAAAAGATGTCAGCTTGAGGACTAAGGTGTGCCTGACCCAAGCAATGGTGTTTTCAGTAACCTCATATGCATGTGAAAGCTGGACAGTGAATAAGGAAGACCATAGAAGAATTGATCCTTTTGAGTTATGATGTTGGAGGAGAATATTGAAAGTGCCATGGGCTGCCGAAAGAACCAATAGATCCGTTTTGGATGAAGTGCAGCCAGAGTTCTCCTTGGAGGCCAGGATGGCCAAACTTTGTCTCTCATACTTCGAGCATATTATCAGGAGGGACCAGGTGCTGGAGAAGGATATAGTGTTTGGTAAGGTGGAGGGTCAGAGAAAAAGAGGAAAACCCCGTCAAGATAGATTGGCCAAGTGGCAGCATCTATGGACTCAAGCGTGGCAACAGTAGTGAGGTTGGCTCAGGATCGGGTAGTGTTTCATTCTGCTGTGTATAAGGTCTCTATGAATCAGTACCGACTCGATGGCACCTAACAACAATCTTGAAGATTTTCTCAAAGGAAATAGGATGATCTGTTGGGCGAGGGGCTGTACTGCCATGATTCTTTAATATGGCTCTTCTAGCCATGGTCTTTGGAACTCCCACCAAATTATTAACTGGGACCAGGCCGACTATATGTATTTCCTCTTTGTCTTATTGTTCTGGATAAAAGAAGGTGGGAGAAGATGCCGACAGGATTATATGATTTAGTTGTGAATGTTATTAACAGGGTTAATTATAATTATAAAAACTTGGAACTCTAATTAGGGGATAAGCCAATGTTGCCACTCTGCTGGTTTTTAAATGATCCATTTCAAAACATGAAGGGGAGATCTCATTACCATCAAGAAAAAAGATCCAGGAGTTGAGTATGACCTTTGGACCCTGATGTCCCTATACATTGAATCTCCTTGATTCCAAGGACAGAAAGCTGTGACACCAGGGAAGTATTAGAGGAGTGCCAAAGAAGGAGTACCCACTGAACCAAGAGTCAAAGCACAAGAAAGAGCAGTGAGTAAAACTGAGTATATTCAGGAAAGAGGCTCACTTGTGGAATGGTGCGCCTCCAGGGACTTTCATTGCAAAGCAAGGTTTGCTAACCAATGGAGCTACATCTGACTGCCATTGTTGTTGGTAAGTGCCATTGAGTCAGTTCTGACTTATAGTGACCCTGCACAGGGTTTTTAAGTAGTGGCTAGGCAGCTTGAACCACTGACCTTGTGGTTCAAACCTACATTACAGACCAGCACATCAGTTTGCAGCCTCACACCAGTACTCCAACCTCACTCCCATGACACAATGGAATAATTCAGGAATGGTGAGGTTGGGACTGCCTTTGAGCTGAGGCTTATAAAGGAGTGGAGTGCCATTTGGAAATTTATTAGCAATGCTAGAAGAGCTTTGTAACATTATCCAAGCAGGGCAGAAACCAACCCACAGGACTGAGCATGGCAGAGAAGAGACTGTCCTGACCAAAGGACTGTATCTGAAAAATATCTCTGATCCTGAATCATTAACTATTACTTTCCTAGTAAAGTCCATAATCATAAGTATTATGTGTGAGTTCTGTGCAGTCATTGCAATGAATTATTGAACATGAAGGATGGAACTAGAGGGCTGTATGAGAAACAGTTGGTTTTAGAATTGGTAACAAGATCGAAGGGTAGAAGCATGTCTGACATCAACTTCGTAGGAATCAGCCTAGAACTGATGACTTTGATTTTCCTTCCTCCTTGTTAAGTCAGTCATCTCCATGCCATTTTTACAGGGGTTTATTGGGAAGATAGTTTAAGAAAATTGAAAATTGCAGTAATGAGAAAAAGTCCAGGAAAGTTGCACTGAGGATATTTTTGCCCATCATAAAAATGCACCTGTTCATTCTTTGAGACTAGCAAAGGTTGTGCTATGATATTTTATTGGGAAACCTTATCTCATCCAACTATAGCCCTGATTTTGCCTGTTCAGAGTTCCTTTTGTTCCCACAACTCAAAGAACATTTAAAATGAGAAATTTGTATCCCTCCAGATGCCAAAACACCATTTTGAGGTAGGGTAAATCAATGATCTCTGATTTTTTATTTTTTTAAATAATACCCATTTTTAAGTCAATAAAAAAATGGGTATTAATTAATTTATTTAATCTAATATTTATAAATCAGCCAACCATACTGGTACTAGTCTTAACATAATGCAGTAAAATACAAAACAAACATCTTTCTACAAATATTCAAATAATGAAACAAAAGTTAGGGTCTACAGTTAAACAAGGAGGATGGAGAAAATCAATGAAGCACCTTTATAAACCTGACCCTTCACTCTAAATTGTCTATTAAGCAGCCTCCAAAATACTATAAAATATAAACAGTCCTTCATCACACGTCTTTGTACTTTGAGTTCCTATTGTTGAGGCTAGAGCCTCAAGATATTCAATATGGAAAACTGGCTCATATTTTCTCCCTTCTAAATCTACACAAAGGGAATCCTT
>NW_006408714.1:3784435-3789284 GCF_000296735.1 Chrysochloris asiatica
TACTTAACAACAACAACAACATAATTTTTTTCAGCCTCCAAAATTGTAGATAATGGTGAAGAGTCCCTAGAATCACAAGCCTCAGCTAGGCTTTGGGAGAAGCTAGATCCACCACACTCATGTGGTTGAGTAGAAGGGAGGGGGAAAGAAAAAATCAAAGATCTCAGATCTCTGATTTCTTCAGGAAGAAATAGCCTTAAGGAATTATATGCTTCAGAAATGTATAGACCTAGATGAGAATATATTGAAAAACAACAGCTTCATATTTTTGTATTTTTCTTTTAAAAACAGTATGATTTGCAGCAATACTTTATGACATACCCTCATATAACAGAATGAAGCACTGCCCAGTCCTGTGCTGTCCTTACAATCATTGCCATTTTTGAACCCATTCTTATAGCAACTTCACCAGTTCTTCTCTTAGAAGGCCCTTTACTCTTTAAAGACCCTCTACTTATTGCCCTCCAGGAAATGGGCCCTCCTGTTAATGTGTCCAAAGCATAAGATATTAAATCTCACCATCATCTCTACTAAGGAATATGATGGCTCTACTTTTTCCAAGACAGATTTATGTGTGCTTCTGGATGTTGTTGTAGTAGTTACCATTGACTTGGTTACATAGTGACCCCATACATAACAGAAGGAAACACTGCTTGGGGCTGCACCATCCTCACACTCATTGCTCCTCTTGAGTCCATTTCTGCTACCATTGTGCCAATCGATCTGTTTGGTGGTCTTCCTGTTTGTCATTAACCTTCCACTTTACCTAATATGATGTCCTTCTCCAGAGACTGGTACAAAGTATAAGAAACAGTGTCACCATCCTGGTTTTTAAGGAGTGTTCTGTCTGTACTTCTTCCAACATAGATTTGGTTTTTCTTCTGAAAGTCTATGGTACTTGTAATATTCTTCTCCAAGTATCTAGCTCAAATGTTTAGATTCTTCTAGGGTCTTCCATATTCACTGTTCAACTTTCCTTATTCATTTTCCAACTTTTAATTTGAGGTTATTAAAAATACCATGGCTTGGACTAGGTGCACCTTAGTCCTTAAACAGATATCTTTGCTCTTGCACATTTTAAAGCAGTCTTATGCTGCAGTTTTGCCTAATATAATACGTCAGTTGATTTAGTGACTGCTGCTTCCATGAAAGTTGATTGTAGATATAAACAAAATGAAGTCTTTGACAACAGTCTTTTCTCGACTTATCATGATGCTATTTATTGGTCTAGTTGTAAGATTTTGTTTTCTTTGTATTGAGGTGCAAGCCATGCTTAAGACTATGGCCTTTGATCTTCATCAGTAAGTATTTGAGCTTCTCAGATGGCTTCCTTATCATTATGAACTGAATAAGTATGGTGAAAGAAGACAGCCCTGGCACACATGTTTCTTAATTTTTAATCATTCAGTATCACCTTGTTCTGTTCCTATGGCTGCCTCTTGATCTATACACTGGTTCCTCACGTGTTCTGGAATACTCATTCTTAGTAGTGTTATCCATAGCTTGTCATGACCCACACAGTAGAAAGCTTTTGCATAGTCAATGAAGCACAAGTAAACATCTTTCTGCTATTCTCTGCTTTAAGGTATGATCATTCTGATGTCACACTGATAATCCCCAGATTTACACCTTTTTTTGAATCTGGCTTGATTTCTGGCAGTTCCCTATCTTTGTACTGCTGTGACCATTTAAGAATTATCTTCAACAAAATTTTACTTGCATGTGATATTAATGATATTGTTTAACAATTCCTCTCTTTGGCATGTACACAAATATGGATCTCTTTCAACCACTGGCCAGGTAATGTCTTAGTGAATGCCTCAAGTGCTGCATCAATTTTTTGAAAGATTTCAATATGGATTCTTTCATATCCTGGAGTGTCAATTTTTGCCAATGCTTTCTGAGCTCCTTGGACATATTTCTTCAGTATCATTACTTCTTAATCATATGCTACCTATTGAAATGTTTGAACATTGATCTTTTCTTTTGGGTCCAGTGACACTGTGTATAGCTTCTATCTTCTTTTGATACTTTCTGCAACATTCAATATTTTTCACATTGAATCCTTGAATACTGCAAGTTGAGGTTTGAATTTTTTTCTTCAGTTCTTTCAGCTTAAGAAATGTTGAGTATGTTCTTCCCTTTTGGCTTTGTAACTCCAAATCTTTGCACATTTCATTATAACATTTGACTTTGTTCTGGAACTGCCTTTGAAATTTTCTATTCAGTTCTATTCTTTGCCAAGACCAAAACACAAAGGCATCAATGATCTTTATTCATTGTCTTGCTTTCAGAAGCATAAATTACCATTAAGTGCTGTTGAGTCAATGTTCACCCATATCAACCCTGTATAGGGTTCCTGAGGAGCAGCTTGTGGGTTTGAACCACCAACCTTGTAAGAAATAACATGGTTTGAATAAGACACTCCTTAGTCCTCCATGCGACATCTTTATTTTTTATACTTAAAAGAAATCTTATATAGCAGATTTACACAATGCAATATGGTGTTTGATTCCCTGATTGCTGATTCCACGAGTGTTGATTGTGGATACAAGTAAAGTGAAACCCTTGTCTAGTTTAATCTTTCCTCTTTCTATAGTGATGTTGATTATTGACCCAGTTGTGAAATTCTTATTTTCTTTATGTTGAGGTGTAATCCATATTGAAAGCTATTATCTTTGATCTTCATCAGTATGTGCTTCAAGTCATCTTTGCTCCAAGCAATCAAGGTTTTGTCATTTGCATTTCACAGGTTACTAATGAGGTTTACCTCAATCCTGATGTTACATTCTTCTTCATATATTTCAGCCTCTCAGAGTATTTGCTCAGCAAACAGATGGAATGCATACGGTGAATTATTCAACCCTTATGCACACCTGTTCTGATTTCAAACTATGCAATATACCCTTGTTCTTGACAAAATACTTTCTCTTATTCTTTGTGCTGGTTCTGCTTGAGCACAGTGAAATGCCAATAAGCAGCATGGAAACAGCAGTCAGAAAATCAAATGATGTATTTCATTGAGCAAATCTGCTGCAAAAGATCTCTTCAAAGTACAAAGTATTCAAAAGCAAAGATGTCTCTTTGAAGATTAAGGTGCATCTGACCCATGTCTGGACAACTGAAAGAAAACTCAAGAAGAATTATGGTTTTAGAGAAGAATATTACATACACCACAAACTGCCAAGAGAATGAAGAATTCAGTTTTGGAAGAAGTACAGGCAAAATTCTTCTAGAAAGGAGGATGGCTAGCCTTCCTCTAGCATACTTTGGATATGTCATTAGGAGGCTCCAGTCCCTGAAGGAATTTATTGTGCTAGGTAAAGCACAGGGTCAGTAAAAGAGCAGATCCTCAATAGGATGAATTGGCACAATAACTGCAACAATGGGCTCAAATGTACGAGTGGTCGTGAAGATGGCAAAGGACCAGGCAATATCTTGTTCTATTGTATATAGGGTGCCTACGAGTCAGAACGAACTTAACAGCACCTACCAACAACAGTATAAAGAGATAGTTTGGGCAAAGATAATAAAAACACAAGAGCTGAAAAGTAACAAGGGTAAAACATCTTGTGAGGCAATGTTGTAAGAACTTATTTATATTATTTAATTTATTTTCAACAAGTCTATCATTAACTCAGTTATAGGAAATAAAACTGAGGGTGAACAAAATTGCTAAGCCATTTCAAAAGAAACTTATACACAGAGGTTGATGAATTCCCAGTGTCAAAATGTTAGTTACTGACACTTCTGTGATTTGATATTCCAATCAATTTAATGTCAGAACTTGAGTACCTAACCAGTCAGTCAAAAAATCTCTTTAAGTCATTTAAAAACACCTTCACCAAGCACAGTATTGATACCACAAAACCTACAGAGAAATCCATCTATCCTTTTCTCAAGTCTTTACACTTATGCAACTATAATAGTTCACATTATCTTAGAAACTCAAGTACACCTTAAGTAATTACATAGCCCTTGAGATGTGAAATTTAAACTGTGTTTTACTTGTAGAGAAAAGTAAACCTCTATGCAAAAAAAGTAAGAAGTTGATCAAAGATCTGTAGAGTGCAGCAACTGTTAGCATTTTCACATGGAATGGAGCCTGGGGATATAGCTGCTTACGAGTGAGTAGTTTCAGTGAGTTAATACCAAAATTGTATATTACAGTATTCTGGCCCAGAGGTCCAAGAAATCACTTCTAAAGAATATAAAAACACTGTTCAAGTAGAACTGTCTAAGATGTTTACATTTTTATGCGTTCTTGAGACCATAATGGTGAGTTAACAAAACAGCATTGATAGTATGTATAATTTGCAGAAGATTAGATAAAAATACATTTTCTATAATCAGATTATGGTTACGTAAAGTGAATGAAGAGAAATCTGACACCTCATTGAATTGAAGAGTTGTGTAACTGTGAGATGTAGGAAATAGGACTGAATATTTCGCCTTAGAAAGTAAAAACAAATACAGGTTATATCTGGCCATAAAGACAACAACATTTGTATGACCTAAATCTTGATATGATAGCAGTTGTTGGAAAGTCTAGAAAGATACACATTTTTACAGGCAGAATAGTTATCAAATGAGTTACATCATATATAACTAATTGGTCCCTGGAAGTAATCAAGCTTCACTTTGCAATGTGAATTTATCATATGAAGTTGAAAATTAAAGTGAACAGCTAAAGTCATTAAATAGTCTGGGTCCCTTTTAAATTGGATTCCATGATTCTGCTGGTGAAATTGTTAAATCCTGTGACAATTTGCAACATGTAAAGTAATTAACTAAGTTGTCAGTTGATGATTGTTGTTGTTAGGTGCCATCAAGTTGGTACCGACCCATA
>NW_006408714.1:3791139-3793953 GCF_000296735.1 Chrysochloris asiatica
CTCGCTCTCTCCATCTGACCTGTCAGTGTCACTGTCATCAGTGCTGTCATCATGCTTATCTTGATCCATGTCCTCGGGATAGCCATCATCTTCACTGGTGCTAGAAACATCATCATCATGGCCTCGCTGAGCAAGTTCAGGACTATATAACATATCTTCATCTCGCCTACGAGGGGGAAGATCTAGGGCAAAGCCCACTTTACGGCCATACATTTGTAAGACTTGAGGAGGAGGTGGACCAGGGGGAGGACCAGGAGGCTTTCTACCAGGGGGCAAACGTGGAACACCATGTCCAAGAAGAGGAAGTATAGAAACTGCCCGAGTTGGTGGTCCATACACTGAAGTCTTTTTAATGATGGAGGGTGGCTGAGCACCAGGAAGTGGAATGTCCTGGATCAAGATGTTGGAAGGAGCATGGGACATATCTGGCAAAGGAATACTCTCAACTTCCACATGCTGAGCATTCTTAACAGCATCAAAATATTGGCTAAATTGAGCCCTCTTCTGTTCATACTCTACTTTGAGCTTTCTCAATTCTTTGTAAATATCTGGATTCTCTTTTTCATAGAGTCTTAGAATACGTTCAAAGGTTTCCAGCAGTTTTTTACGCTTGTCTTTTAGAACCTTTTCATTCAATTGTGGCTGTTGCACTGGATTAAACTCCATTTCATCTAATTTCTCCATGTCACGAATAATCTGTTTGGGATCCTTCATCTTTAAAACCGCAGCTCGTACCATCATACGTTGTTTTTTGTTCTTTTTTAATTCTCTTTTCCGGGCTTCCTTTCGGGCCTGGTCTGTGGGGTTCATAAATTTTCCCCTCTTGGTGGATGATGTAGACCTCCGTCCCATGATGGCAAATTGTATGGTTTACTTGTTATTAAAAAAAAGAAAACAAAACACTTCTGTTGGGATTCCGGTACTGCGAAGAGGGGGCAGGGGCGATTCCTAGTTTGTTTTTTTTTTTTTGCTTCATAGGGGCCTTCACCCCTGCTTCTCGGTCAGCCACCCAGCCACCGCCATCTTGAAACCTCGCGCCTACGGTCTTCCTTATTCACTGTACAGCTTTTGCATGAATATAAAGTTACTGAAAATATCATGGCTTGGGTCAGGCTCACCCTAGTTCTCAAGCTGACATCTTTGCTCTTCAACACAGTTGATGATAGAAATGTATATAATTATACTTCCATCACTTTGGAGACATAGTTAATAGATGAATTTCAGTCTGTTCATAATCACACACTCATACACACACACACACACACACACACACACACACATCTTTGTTTCTATGAAGATGGGATGATTTTGATAATTGTAGATACATAATTTCTAATTTGTGCCACTTGAAAGAAATAGGAACAAATATAGGAGATTTAGTCCCATAAATTAAAATAAAACTCAAAAGAACATATTCAGCAGTAATGAGAAAGGGAAGGTGTTAAATACCAAGAAAAGACAACTCAATTACAGCGGAACCTAACTAAGTGAATTTGCTATGGCTCAATCTTAGTCTTGGAATTAGATGGTTAGTGTTCCCTCCAACCCACACTCTCACACACTTAGACTTTCATTCTCTCCAGTTCTATCTAATACTGGATTAGTAAAGGATTAGAGCAAATTCAAAGATGGATGAGTAATCTAACCTTCATTTTCTAAATCGGTCACTTTTATTCTTTTAATACCTTGTTTCTTTCCATTTAAGAATTTAGATGGTAGTTCTTAAGGGGGTTAGCATACTTTCTATTACATTCCATTGTCTTCAGATTTTATTAAACTCTCAAAGCTCAATTCTGTTTTCTTTATCTCCAAGATTTTGTGGAGTATCTCACTATCCCCCATTTGATGGGCTGTGGTAAGCCAAGTGATTGCTTCCAACATATTTCCCCTGAAGGAAATACCTTGCAACCTTTCCAATAGATGTTTATTATGTAGTGAAAAAAAGTAGATGAGACATTTTTATCACTCTCAGTTCTCTAATATAATTTTAATCAAATTGCAAGTAAAGTCTAAAATGAGTCATAGACCCTAAGAAGCCTCTAGTTAAATTAGTGAACTGTATTGGCTGAATTACAGTTTTGCCCTAATAGTTATAAAGAAAAGAAATCATTTCCACTTTTGATGTAAATGCTTACATGGATAAGCCTAAACTCTATCCTTCCTACTATGATTCTGCATTTTCACTTTTTATGGAAAGATAAAAGCATTTTGTCTTCCTTAGTATGTTTTTGTTAAGTGCCATGGAGTTGTGACCCATCGCAACCCTGTATAGCATTTCCAAGGAGCAGCTGGTAAGCTTGAACCACTGAACTTGTAGTTCAAATGACTTTGCAGTTTGATGCATTAGCCCACAGTGCCACATCAGGACTCCTTCCTTAGTATTTTTGCAAGCATTTATTTTCCCTAATATGATTCAAAATTAACATTATACTTTGCTTTAGATGGCTTCTTGAGCTACACAAAATAGATCAGGGTATATTTATAGATAAAATAATGTTATAACTCAAGCATCAATAATTCTGAAGCTAGTGCATTACCAGGCAACATGGGGCATGTGACTTTGCCTTGAACTGGACTGATGTAACACAACTAAGAATGTCATAATGGAGTTGACTGTGAGTTATGTCACTCCAATTGAGTTATTTGTTATTATTCACCCTTCAAAAATCATGTTTAGATTTGTCTTCAGCCTAAAACTGGTTGGAACACCTAAAAGGGAGTCTAGGATTTGCTCAATAAAATAGGCTTCTGGTTGAAACTTTGTAGAGAATAGAGCCTTAGGTGGAATCCTGAGCCCCATCCAGGTGGGACATT
>NW_006408714.1:3796435-3797743 GCF_000296735.1 Chrysochloris asiatica
GTGGAGCATTATGTTGTAGCTTGGCTATATGGCCATGATTGCTGCTTCTTCTTATGGGACGTAGGGAGGATAAGTTCCCACCTCCAGGAGGGATGTGTAATCCAGAGGACTTACTTCCCTGGCTGACCTGCCATACTGGAAGCTCAGGTTTGTACTTTTAACCTTGTGGTTTGAAGTCCAGTACTGATCCTATAACTCTACACCAAGGGTTATGCTTAGACCTATCTTCAGCCTAAAACTGGTTGGAATACCTAAAAGGTGTTGTGGTTGTATGAACTGTTAATAAATAAGAAAACCCATAGCAAGCATAGTGAAGTCTAACAAAAACAGCAGTGAAAAAATAACTAACATTTTCCTAGTTAATTTTTTGTTTCTTTAAAGGACAACACAATCGACAGAAACACAGTACCCATCACAAACACATTGACAATTTACGTGATCTTGACCTTGTTAGATTTTTTCCCAAAAAGAAATTGGTTTGTATTTGTTTTAAAATGTGCTACTAAATGGTCAATTCTTGTAATTCATCCCAAAATCTTAAGGTGCATATTCAACTCCCAAGGCAAAAAAGTTATCTTTTAATATTCAGCATTTAATGGTTAGAGTCCCGGGGTCAGTTTGAAGCTCAAGGTTGGTGGTTCTAGCTTACTAGCTGCTCCTGGAAAACCCTATAAAGTGCTGCTATGAGTCAGAATCAACTTAATAACACTTAACAATGACAACAACAATGACTTACAGAGAGCTGATGATATGCTGGACACATGAAATTACACAGAAGAGCTCACTAGATAGTTTGGGAGCAAAAATGTTTAAATGTAAGTACTTGCATGACAATTACAAATGAGGAGAAAGAATGAATCATAACAAGATGAGGAAAGGCAGGTCAGAAAACACTCATTTGAGCTGAGGTTTCTACCTCATGGAATTAGTATAAAAAAACGGGCCTTTTGGCAGAAGTGAGTACAGATCTGAAGGTTCTGTAAAAGTGAATAGCATGCTTAAAAATGAACTTGCATTGAATATTTTTCTTAAATTTGGCATTGAGTATTTAAAAATCAAATTCAGTTTAATGTCATAAGTTGTTCACTTATAGTACGATGAAAAATGTCCACAGATAACGATAACTGAAGTGGAGCCAGGG
Source organism: Chrysochloris asiatica (assembly GCF_000296735.1). NCBI lineage: Eukaryota > Metazoa > Chordata > Mammalia > Afrosoricida > Chrysochloridae > Chrysochloris > Chrysochloris asiatica. Next base: position 3,797,577 of record NW_006408714.1, read on the forward strand.
AATGCATGGCACAGAAAATAATATTTGGAACTAGTTCCACACACTTTTCCACACTAAATTGAGTTTAATGTCAAAAGTCAATTGGCAGAGCAAGCATTTCTAACCCAGGAATTTCTTTGTCTGTGCTTTGTCCTCAAAAGAAGCCCTGGTATTGATGGAACAAACAA
>NW_006408714.1:3801293-3802962 GCF_000296735.1 Chrysochloris asiatica
TAAGAACTGGTGGCCAGGATCAGACTTGCAGAATGTGCTCTTTGGAGATGTAAATTATTATATATGCCTGAGTGGGTTTTTTTGTTTGCATGTTTTTTAAAAGCTAAAGTGGATAGAGAGAAATAATGTTAACTGATGGTATATGGAGGGGATTATAATCAATGTAATGAAACAAGTTATATGAATTGTTAAATGTGAAACTGATGATGTACCCTGTAAATTTTCACTCAATCGACAATAAAAACCTTAAATTAAAACAAAACAAAACCAAGCCCTGGTATTACAGAGGATTAGACACTCAGCTGTTAACTGAAAGGTGGAGGTGGTGGTTATGTGCCGTGGGTCGGTTCCCACTCATAGCGACCCTGTACAGGGTTTCCGAGGCTGTAAATCTTTACTGGAGCAGAACGCCTCATCTTTCTCCCATAGAACAGCTGGTAGTTTAGAACTGCTAACCCTGAGGTTAGCAGCCCGATTGGTAACCACTACGCTCCCAGTAGAAGGTTGGAACCCAACTGCAACTCTGAGGGTAAAATATTTGACACTCTGTTTCCATAATGGTTTTAGCCTCGGAAAGCCAATGGGCCAGATCTCCTGTATGCTATAATGTTTCAAAGGGATAGAAATGATTCAATGGCTATGAATTTGGTTTGGTGGGAAGGGACCTGTTTACCTCCTGATACAGAATTACTGAATTAACGGGTAACTTCCACAGCTATAAGCCTTACTGTTAAGTGCCATCAAGTCTGTTCCGACTCACAGAGACCCTGTATAGAATTTTCCCAGCATCTGAAGAACAGAAAGCCTCATGTTTCTCCCAAGGAGTGGCTGGCAGGATTGAATTGGAACTTGTGGCTATGTAGGATGCCACTGCGCTAGCAGAAGTAAACTTTAGCTATCTCAAATAACTAATCTGAGTCATTTGAACTAAAAAAAAAAAAGAAAGAAAGAAAAGCAGCACATATAGTTATATAGTTTTACTTTCTGCAAGTTAAAATTGTTTGCTGAACAAAACGAGTAAGGAGGGAACGAAGGTAGTTGTTTTCTTTATCTAAGTTCTGTGGAAAATGGCAAAAATTATTAACAACTTTTGATAAATTACTGGATTTTGAGCTTTAGGATCCACTTTTAAAATACTAAAGTAATATAAAAGGAGTTATGGATCACAGAACCTCATAACCTTTACTGATTCATAGTTTCAGTATAAACATTGAATTGGGCAGTGAATAGACTCTGATTCAGACAATGCTACACACACAAACACAGACAATCAGCAAAACAAAGCAAAATCATAAATTATAAAAATTGAATAAATCAAGACATTTTATTTAAAAACCTAGTCTAATTCCATTAACTGAATTATATAAGAGATTTAAAACTTTAAAAATTATACTACACATATTTCAACAGCTTAGAAAAATCTATTTCCTCTTACTGGCCAGAATTTAAATATAAGGAGCTAAATGAATTTTGTTTTTTTTTTTATTTAAGATTTAATACTGGTTTTGATGCCAATGAATGAAAGCAGCATGTCATCTTCTTCACAATGTGGTATATAATATTTTTGTTTGTCATTTTCTGAAATCCAAGATTGCATCATTCCTGTCAGAATTAAAATGGATATTTACTATAATATGTTTAAAAGGAGTAAACAAATTTAGATCTCCAG
>NW_006408714.1:3803567-3805747 GCF_000296735.1 Chrysochloris asiatica
CACACGACCACAACCACCACCAAACACAATACTGTGCTTGATGGGCTTTGTAAGTTGCTTAAAATAATTATAGTAAAAGTTGGTAGCTTTAAAATTAAACATTAAATGAGGATATTCTGTAAGGAAAAGGAAAACCATTCAGAGTACTCAGAGGACAAACGTGGTTAAGAAGGACCTACGGACAAATAAGAAGAGGACACTGACCATGAATAGACATTTCAGTAGCTGAAACTAAAGTAGTTCATCTGACAGTGTTATGCCAGCAGAGCAGGAGTTAAAAAAGCAAAAGAAGATGAAATTCATCTACTTCTGAGTTGCTCATTTTCTTAATATTTACTCAACTATTCAAATATATGCCTGGCCACTCTTTTAGGAGATTGTGATTCACCAATACTGGTGACTGAAGAGGCTTTATGACTGTTTATTTTCATTTGTTTCTCTTTCTTTCCATTCTACCAACCTTACCCTTAGCATACATGTAAGTGAGAAGGTAAGAATTAGAAATGCCTTTTAAAGATTTTAGATAACTCTGGATGTCCCCCTTTCTCTTTCTTTAAAAAAAAAAAAAAAAAAAGCAAAACCAAACAAACCCGCAGCCTTCTCATCAATTTCTAATCATAGTGGCCCTATGTCAATTTTCCATGGCTTATATTCTTACAGGGGAAGACAGTCTCACTTTTCTCCTTTGAAGCTGCTAGGTAGGTTTCAGATGTCAACCTTATGGTTAATAGCACATTGTCACCAGGGATCCTTAAAAATCAGGCAAATGTACCTGTATATAATGAACAAAAAAGCTTAGAGAACATAAGTCCTAAATTCAAACACTTAATAAACCACATCTCAGAACATTTGAAAAAATGGATCAAGTACATTATCATGATAAATAACTATTGACAATCTTTTTAATTGATAATACCATAAAAAAGAAAAATTAGTGGAATTTATATTAGGAAATCAAGTTAATATCTAAAAATAGGATAAGAAATGTAAATAAAAATAAAATACTTAAACAAACATAACAATTGGTATGGCATTTAAAACAAAGGAAGTACAATATATTAAATGGAAGGAAATGCAAGCAAGAGTTAATCTTAGAACCATTTAGGAATTATCTATTCTAGGGCTATGGTTTGATAAGGGAGAGAGACTATCTAATAGTCATTGATCATTTATTCTGTGCCAGACAGTGTTCTAAGCACTATGTTATCATGCTGCACCCAAAATTCCCAAGTTTAAGAATTGTTGCTGTTAAGTGCCATTGAATCAGTCCCAATCCATAGTTACCCTGTATATGGTTTCTGAGGAGCAGCTGGTGAGCTTGAATTGCTGACCTTGCAGTTCACATGACTTTGCAGTCCAACGTATTAACCCACAGTGCCACACCAGTACTCCAAGTTTAAGAATAGGACTTATGATATCAGCCTTTAAAAAGGAACAAACAGGTATAAATTGGTTGAATGATTTGCCCATGACCCATAAAAATGTACTCACAAAGATTTTCATCTAAACCATTTGATTCAGAAAAGTCTTAAAATTGAGGCTATAAGTGACTCATCCACACTTAGAAAATGGATCTTATTTTTCAAATGCATTAAATAAATTTATGTAATGGTATATGTGGAACACAATAGGATAACAGTGGTGCCGTAGGATAAGCAATGATATTTTACCACAAGATTGGTTGTGGGAGTCCTCAAGCCACTCTGCAAAAAAAAAAAGATGAGGCTTTCTGTTCCCATAAAGATTTACAGCCTCAGAAACCCAAAACAGAGTTTCTATGAGTCGGAGCCAACTTGATGACACTTCACAACAACAATGATATAAAACACAATGACATAAAGCACTTAAACAAAAAGAAAAATATCATAGTTTATGATTTTAAGTCTTCAAATAAATAACGAAAATACCGACTTTAGCCTCAATTTTATTATTATAATATTATTTGTGTGTGCCAACAGTTTTCCAAAGTTACTGATAAAAAACAAGTTCAGCCTTTTCTGAAGATGATTGCTTCCTTTGCTTTGATGTAACTAATTCTCGTTTAAAATCACACACCTCTGGAAAGAACTGCACAAATACAACATTAACCTTTATGAGAGTAAGCAAAATGTCATGCAAAATAGAACCTATTTGCTTTGCTAAAAGTCAAAAACATTATTAACCAGACTTTTTTTTTAACC
>NW_006408714.1:3807053-3818070 GCF_000296735.1 Chrysochloris asiatica
TGACTTTTAACTTACTCTCATCCCTGGCGGCACTGTAGAATGAATATTGGACTGCTAACAGCAAGGTTGATAGTTCAAACCCATTAGTGGCACATTGAGAGAAGGATGAGGCTTTTTTACTCCTGTGTAGATGTAGAGTTGGAATTGGCTCAGTGGGTAGAGTGTAGACACATAGGGGAAGAAAAAGTACAGATTTGTCATTCAAGAAGTATAGGCAAAATGCTCCTTACAGTTCAAGATGATGAGACTTCATCTCATGTACTTCAGACATACTGTCAGGAGGGACCATTCCGTGTAGAATGACATCATGCTTGGGAAAATAAAACGTCAGTCAAAAGAGACAAAGATCCTCAACACAGTGGCTGCCAACAATGAGCTCAAGCAGAAGAAAAAATGTGTAGCTACCACAGGACATGCATTACCTTGTTCTGCTTTATCTGGGGTTGTGATGAGTTAGACCAGTTGAATGTCATCTACCAGCAAGAGGCTATCTAGTCGATCTTACTACTACTCAACTCTGTTGTTGAGGTACGAATGGAGTTTTAGACAACACATTAAAAGCTGAGTGTGAATGTGCTTCAATAAAGCTTCATAGAAACAGCAAGTTGGATTTAAGTCTTCATGAATATACTTTTCACTTTGACAACAGTTTCCAAATACTGAATGATAAAATAGTTCTTTTAAATAATATAATCATCCAAGTTTTGAAATATGCCAAAAACAACAACAACAACAAAAAACTATCAGTGAGTCCTGAATATTCTTTGGGATATCTGAAGGGGAAACAGATGTGAGGCTGCAAATTGCTTAGCAAAGTGAAAGATCAATGAGACTGGTCCTTGTAGGTGATAGGTGGAGGAATTGGATGTTCTGGATAAAAAATAACATGAGCAGGGGTGAGAAAGTGGGGACACATGGAAGTCAGAGAGCACCTCAGCTTTATCGGTGCTTCAGAGTGTATGAAAAGGATCTGAGGTAAAGAACACTGAAGACATGGACTGGGGGATCCTGATAGCCAGACTGAGATTCATCCTTCATTCAATAAGTAATGAGAATGTATTGAAGCTTGTATGTGTTTGTTTGTTTGCTTTCTCTGGTTTAGAAGTGTGTTGTAAAGCGCTGTCCGGAATAGGACTTTGGCATCATGCATGAAGTAGATTGACATGGGTGAGGTTGCATGTAGGGAAGTAGTTTGATAGCTGTTATGATAGTCCAGGAGAAAAGCTTTGAGGCCCGGGGTCAAAGGAAGTAAATAACATGGGGGGAAAGATGGAATGCAGTGAACTTAATGGGAGAAGAGTGAACTGGGTAAGGGAAGGAAAAAAATGAAACAAAAAAAAAAGCATTTGAATAGACTGAAACCACACCACGTTGTTGTTGTTGTTATGTGCCATGGTGTCAGTTCTGACTCATAGCGACCCTGCATATGGTTTCTGAAGCTGTAAATCTTTATAGGAGCAGACACCATAGGAATCTTAAATACTAGATGGAGGGATATGAACTTTAGACATTATATTAATTGTCAAAATAATGCTGAATAATGAAAAACCACAAATTCAGAGTCACATTATTAGTGTTTCTGATGATGTGGGGTAAGCTGATTCAGCCTGGTCTCAGCTGAAGGTAGACTGACTGACCTAGGCTGGACTAGGTTAAAACAACTCATTCGCCCTATATATCTCTCATTATTCCCATGGGAATTTAGACTAGTCCTGGCATGCTCCTTTTATATTAAAATCAAAGACACGAGAGAACAAGTGATATATCATCAAGTTTATGTTATCCTGTTGACCAAAAAGTACTTTATGTTTTACAGAAGGCAAGCATCTTACCATGTCATGATATAGAACAATGTCATGTTAAGGTCCTTCTTTTATTTGTCCTGAAATAGGTAGATTTAAAATTTTTTTTATTTTGCTGTTTTTGTAGATGTGCATTCATTGTGTTTTATTATTTAAGTTATTATTAACTGAATTTATGGTTCATTATTCAGCATTATTTTGACAATTACTATAATAAGCAGTCTGAAGAGAGCACATTCATAAGTTATGGAATAATTTTTAGTTGGACTGTGTTTGTTTTTGTAATTTTTAAAGTAGACACAAGAAGGACATAGGAAACAGAGAATGGAAATGAGTAGGCAAAAAATCCCCTTAGCTACATAAAGTGTGAGAGAACTGAGAAAATAAAAAATATGTGTAGTGAGGGGGAGGTCATGTGGTGTAGTGAAAGCAATGTAATCTGAAATAATGAAAATGATAAAAACTATATCATACACTTGGTTCTATCTCTATAAGCTTTGCTACCAAGTGTCAGTAATATGAACTTCCTGGTTAGGGCATTTCCATTTTTATAATGAGGAGGCTGAATAAGATCATGACTTCTCAAGAGCGTGCACTGAATCATATCTGAGGACAGAAGACAGTTCACTTCATCCGTCTGAAGGCCAGAGAGTGGTCTACTATAAGTGTCACATGATTTTAATGTTTTATTTTAAAATATTGAATATTTTGCATTCTATTGCATATGAACATCTTCATTTTTAATTCAAATATAATGTTTAATTATTTCACAAATGATACATAAAGTATTTCCAGACAATAAATCATGCAAAGTTTAAGTCAAAAAGTAGTGCTTCTAGGGTTCCAGTTCATACATGTGCAGGTCTATTACAAACAAAACCTGTTTAAACATGTCTCTGCCACTACTCAGTAACAACATTGTTTTGATCTATTAGGATACCTTAAAAACAAAAAGAAAGAAAAAAGTCTAATCAAAATAGCAGCTTATGAACAAATATTCTAGGACAGTTAAATTCATGGCAAAGAGGCCATGAATTTAACTCAGAAATTTATGGTGACTTTTGTTTGGAACTCCAGAGGGATAAACTTGATAGATTTTTTTTTTTTTCCAAAGGAAAGCTATAGGACAATCATGGGGACTTATTATGAGTTTTAAGAAAATTGAAAACGGCATATGATCAAAAAGGAAGCTTGCACTGAATTTTTTTTCTCCATCATGACAATGTACTTGCTCATTCTTTGTAGGTAGCTCTCAGAATGTCATTGGGCAAATTTATTTCATCTACCCTATAGACCTGATCTTGCTTTTTCAGATTTCTCTTTGTTCCCCAAACTTAGAACATTACAAAGAAACACAATTTGAGTTCCTCTAGGATTCCAAAACTGCCTTTTTGATATGGTGTAAATTGAAGAGCATAGAATTCTTTGGGAGATTTAGAGAAATGGAAATACAGCCTTCAGAAATCTATAGATTGAGATGAAGGATTACATTTTGATACTGTTGTTTAATAAAGTTTTCTATGGTTTTGCAGCAATACTTTTAGACTTATCCTCATATAGTTGCTTATTATCTTTCTGTCCAATTAATGAAATAAAGACTAGATTGTATTTTATTTATTTTTTCTATCAAACTCTCTGGGTGTTGTTGCTGCTGTTAAGTACCGTGAAGTCTGTTCCTATACATACCTTGGTATAGAGTTCCCAAGGCTGTAAATCTCTGCAGGAACAGAAAGCCTCATCTTTCTCCTGAGGATTAGCTGGTGGGCTCAAACCACTGACCTTTGTAGTTCACACTTCAAACATTGCTTATCTGCAGAGGCACTGTGCTTCTCTGAGTCCACAAGATATTCATTCTAGTTTCCAGTGTTACCTGACTATGGAGGGTTGGGCATAATAGAAATTGATAATTATAGCACCATGTATTCTATTTCACAATATATCTAGTAATTTTCCCTTAATATCACAAAGTACAATATGTAAAAAAAAAATATATATATATGGCAATAAACACTGCAAATTTGCCAAATGCATCCCTTTCCATAGTACTTGTATCTTGAAAGGATCTCTATGAAATAGTTTTTATAGAATTCTAATTTACATATCAGTTTTAACTTACATATAAACATGATTTATGCCTTAAGACATATCAGTTTTTCATCATTTAATTAAATTCAGCTAAAATTCAGCACTCTTAACACTGTAGATTTTAATAACTGTTATATGATGAATGGATTTTAAAAAATTACAGTAGGTATTCTAAATGGGAAATTGTTATTTAATGTTTTTAAATTTCATTTTATTTCCTTGAGATGTTCTTATTTTAATCACATGTTTACTGAAGTGATTTAAACATTTGTAAAAATTACCCAGGAATGAACATACATTAGTTATGCAGGCATCTGCATCCCATAATCTATATTCATAGTGAAAACAATTTATTTTATACATTTTAATTAGCCTTTATTTTTGTGTGCTGTGTTTCCTTTGACATAATCAACCTCTTCTTGTAAGTAATATGGATGAATGTAAGAGGTGAATTTATGTCTTTAAAATGATTTCATGTTATCAAGAAAGGGGAGAAAGTTGCCTGTTGCATTTGTAAAACTATACAATGAATTATTCAAGAAATTAGGTCTTTATCTAAATATATTTTATAATCCTCATAGACCTTCATCATTATCAACTGAATTCATAAGATAAAACTTAGCTTAGATAGTAATACTATCTCTGATAATCAGTTAAATTATTTTCCTACTAGAGTGGCGCTATAGGAACAGCATAGGATGGTGAACCACAAGGTCGGCAGTTCAAACCCACAAGTTGCTCCTTTTTGTTAAGTGCCGTCGAGTCGGTTCTGACTCATAGCGACCCTGAACAGGGTTTCCGAGGCTGTAAATCTTTACTGGAGCAGAAAGCCTCATCTTTTTCCCACAGAGCAGCTGGTAGTTTTGAACTGTTGACCTTGCGGTTCGCAGCGCGATTCCTAACCACTACACTACAAGAGCACCTAGGAAACCCTATATAGGGATGCTATTGTAGTCCTGGTGCGGTGCTGTGGGTTAATGTGTTGGCCTGCAAAGTTGGTTTGAACCACAGGTTGGCAATGCAAACTCACCAGTCATTCTTCAGAAACCCTACACAGGGTCGATATGCGTCAGAACTCGATTCAACAGCACTTATCAACAACAACATTGATGGCACTTAACAACACAACAGGTTCTAGAAAGCCAATTATTTGGCATTTGTAATTTTATAACAATTTTCTTCTTTTGAGATGAATCTATGAGTTCTCCTAGGAAATTTCCATAGCAAATAATTGCTGAAAATATTCTACGGAAATTGTGACCTCTTCATTTAAAAGCTCAAAAGAACTGTTTTTAAAAAATTACTTTAGCATGCTTTAACATTCTTTTCATTGTTCATCTTCCATACTAGAGCATGAGCCCTTTGTTGTGCAAATTAAACTTAATTTATGTAAATATTTGTTGGAAAACCAAACAAGATGAATACTTAGTAGGTGACAGCCAATTTTAATTTTTAAGGATGTGTCAAAAATAAAATATAAAACAGAATTATATGATTTTCTAAAGGAAATTTTAGGACTCAAACATCAAGTAATAATTTTTTCCATAATAAGTAACACCTCTAGAGTAATTCTACTCTACACATATGGGGTTGCTATGAAGTTAAATCAATACAGCAACTGCTAACACCAACAACAAGATATAATTAATGGTCACTCATTAATTAACTGATTAGCTCATTTAAGAAGTAGTAAGTACTTTTATGTTGTTGTTAAGTGTCCTCGAGTGGAATCTGACTCATGGAGACCCAAGAGTGGCTGCTAAGTTTGAATCACCAACCTTGTGGTTCAAACAGACATTGAGGTCCAGTGCTTAGCTAATGGCGCCACACCTGGTGCTAGGAACATTTTTATATTATGTTAGGCACATTATTCTAATGCTAGGTGAAATCAAGACAATAAAAAAACTAAAAGATTAGTTTCCATTTTCATAGTCTAAGAGACTTTGAAAAAAACATGTTGTGATGTTCTTAGGTACCATCAAGTCAGTTCTGACTTCTAAGGGCCCTGTGTACAACAGAATGCCAACTATACTGCCCAGTCCTGCAGCACGCTCACAACCATTGTTATGTTTAAGACCATTGTTGCCACCACTCTATCAACTGCAGACCTTGAGGTTCACAGTACGATTCGTAACCACTACGCTACCAGAGCTCCTTTGTATAATGGGTTTGAAAAGAAGCAATGCAGTGTTTTGAAATGTTTATAATATTAGGTTATGTTTGATGGATCCATTCATAAAATGGAACAAAAGACTGGTGAACCTTTCACGGTAAAATGTTAAAATGGTAGTGAGATCACAGTGTTTTAACAGGGTCTAAGTGAGGCAGACCAAACAGTGTTTTCCACTGGCATGAATACCTACTAATTGCTTTTGTTCCCCTCTTTTGCTTTGTGGAAATCATGAAACAAATTGAATCTGTGACTAATTATACAAAGCAAGTCATTCATGAAATATAGCATGGAAAGCTTGAAGCTATTACAGCTGAAAACACCCAGATGAAAAAGTTAGTCACCCAGGAACTTGAAATGAACATTACCTAAAACAGTTACAAAATAAACAGAAAAAAAACCCCTCAAACATATCAGGGCTATTACAAAGATATGTGTAAAATAAGTAATAAAAAATAAAAAAAACAGAAACCACAATTTTGACTGGCAAATAAAATATAAATACTACTACATTTTATGAAGAAGTAGAAGAGACTTGAAATAAAATTAGAAACAACAAAGAAATAAATAGAGTAATGGATAGAGAGGCAATTGATAATATAACAAAATGAGATGTATACCTTTAGGCTAATAATTTTTTTAAAAAACCATGAAAATTGAAATTCTATTTAAAAATTATCAAATGAAATCAATTACTTGTATGAATTTTTGTAAGCCTTATAAAAACTACCTCCAATAATGACAAACTATAAATCCCAGAAGATTTTACTGTTGATTTTTTGCCAAACCTTTAATATGACTAAAATTCCCATGGTATATACGAACTATTCAAATAATATGTAGGCATTCAGCTATACTACTGTAGTAATGCAGTTATATTTCAAAGATACATCATTTTATTTAAAAATATATTATTAAATACAACTGTTTTAATAAGGAAATAGAGGAACTCTGGGTCTAAAATTCAGATTTTTTCTATAAGAACAATACTTTTCCTAAAGCAATTTTAGTAACAAGCAAGATTTATTTAATAGTTGTCTGTGTATAGCAGTGAGGGTAAAATGAAATCAGCCAATTTGTATTTGATTCTTTAGTATTTTCCCAAGGATGAAAGGACTTTCTTTTCCTATCACAATTTTTCAGTATGGTAAGTCTAACTAATGAAGACTCCATGCACAACAGTTTTCAATGGCTGATTTTTTTCAGAAGTAGTTTGTCAGAACTTTCTTGCAAGATACCTTTGGTGGACACAAGCCTCCCACATTTTGGTTAAAAACCAAGTCTTTTAATTTTTTGCACCACTCAGAAACGCATCTTCAGTGGAAAGTCAGTTCTCATTAAGTCTACTTGGATTCATGGAGATCCTAAGTATGTTGTTGCTGTTGTTGTTATAAAGTGCTGTCGAGTAGGTTCCAGTCCATATTGTTGTTGTTAAGTGTCATGGAGTCAATTCTGACTCTTACAGACACTGTGTAGGGTTTCCAAAGAGCAACTGGTGGGTTTAAACCAATGACCTTGTGGTCCTTATCCTACAACATCATACCATTCCTTATCCTATAGCACCATACTAGTCCTTACCCTAGAGCACCATACCAGAAGTCCAAACTATAGCAACCCTAGGGAGTGACTGATGGGTTGAAACCTCTAACCTTATGGTTAATAATTCAGTGCTTTTTCTACAACACCACAAGATCTTCTTAAACATTCTTCATATTCTTAATATCTTACTATCTATATTGCTGCTGGATATAGTAAACAAATCTTGGTTGTTGTTGTTAAGTGTCATCCAGTTGGTTCAGAGTCACAGAGACCCTCTATAAGGTTTCTGAGGCTATACATCTTTGTGGGAAGTCTCCTCTTCCTCCTGTGGAGCAGCTGATGAGCTTGAACCTCCTACCTAGTGGTTAGTGGTCCAATTATTATCCTACAGAATGGCAATGCTCCCTGACAAGCCTAAAGCCCATCAAATAAAATAATAGAGATGCAGTTAATGAACTTTAATCCTGTTATATCTGGTCTAAATTCTCTAAAGCTGTTTTCTAGAGTTTTAGTTCATTCAAGCTATGAGAAATTATCCAAAACTATTGAGATACACTAATATTAACATGAGTCCTGGTATAGCACTGTAGGATATGCACTGGACCGCTAACTACAAAGTCAGTGGTTCAAACCCACCACCCACTCCTATAAAACCCCAAACAGGGTCACTATGAGTTGGAAACAACTCAACAGCATTTAACAAGAACAACAATGTTAACATAAAATCTGACAGAGAAATCACAAAGTAAAAATCAGCAATGTTTTAAATTTAGAAGCATAAGTTACAAGTAAAATGTTAACAATACAGGTGATTCGACAACCTTGGCCTGTCATCATGTCATTAAAAAAATCAGTTTATCCCCTCTCAGAAATCTGGTAAGATTGTGGAGGGTGGAAATTACTGGTTTCCATTTATAGCTACTAAAAATAATAAAATAGCAATCTCTAAAGTGAAAAACTATTAAAATAGCAACCAGTAATAAAAATATCACTCAGTTGTCCTAACAGTTTTAAGTTGAGTCTTTATGAAGAAAACTGTATTTTGGGAAAATAAATTAGAAATTTTAATGTCAAAAAAATTAAGACTGAAATAATGTGCTAAATATTTAGTGGGGATTTTTTCTTTTTTTTTTTTAAAGGCAAGTGCAAACATACACTGAGAAAATATTTTGCCTACATAAATGTTAATCTGTACATTTCAATAGAGTTAAGGGACCATTAGAAATATAAAAACTGTTTGAAACTAAACAGTAAATACATAGGTTTATATTCTAAGTATATAAACTTCTTAGGTAAATTATTAAAAATACATTGTTGCTAATATTAAGAGGGCAGTGAAATGAATGAGCTGTCTACACTGGCAAAATTTCAGTCTCTGTGCCAGAGTGTTAGAAGTGGGAAGGTAACATTGCATAAGAAAGACAATCTGCAAGGTGCCGTATGCCATTCAACTCTCATATCAATTATTTGGGGAAGGTATTTTTACCCTGTTCCATAGGTGAGGATAATGGGGTTTTTAGTAACTTAAATTACTTACTCAAGCTCATGATCTGGGAAGTAATGTCATGGTATCTTTGATACAAAAACAATGCTATGTATCCTATGTGAAAAGATTTTATTTATGGCTTATTTTTAAAATAAACATTATCGAAATAATGAGTTACTAATATTTCTTGAAATTATGTTCAGTGTAAATAATTTATACTGTATAGATAGATAAGCTATTTAGATAACTATTGATCTTTATTTCTTATTTTCTTTATAAATAAAAGTCATCTATATTTACTCCAAGAAATTTGGAAAATACAGATAACACACTTGATACTCTTGTTGTTGTTAAGTGCAGTCCAGTCAGTTCTGACTCATAGTGACATAAGGTTTCAAAGGATCGACTGGTGAGTTTGAACTGCTGACATTGCAGTTCAAACCTACTTGAGGTCCAGTGCTTTATTCTATAAGCTGGCTCTTATTCAGTGTTTCTTATGTTAGAAGATGGCAAAACAAGCCACAAACTAAATATGTAGGAGTCATTCTTGTTTCCACCCAATTGTCATTCCCATGAATCTGTACACTTGCTTCCTTGCCTGCTATCACTACCTTCTAATTGCCCCGAACTAACTGACTAACTGGTCTTCCTGATCCCAGTAAAGTTTGAAGAACTTTTATTATCCCCAGAAGTCAGACTCACATGTTTGAAGATTAAAATTAAATCAGATCAGATCATTGCATAATTGTATTAGGAAATAGCAGGTGTTTGGTAAAATATTTCACTAGGGCTTTTTGTTTGTTTGTTTATTTGTTTCATCTTTAAACATAGGGATCAATATTTAGATAATTTCCAAATAATTTTGTGACTTTTATGATAATATCTTGTGAACAATTAAGTATTTTTAATGGGGAGCAGAGTGGCTCTGTAAAATAAGTACTACATTATATTCATGGATAATTAAGAAAATTAGTATACTTTTATTGGTTAATAAGAAAAAGCACATTAGTTTATCAAATATTAGAGACTTAGAGATAGTTAATTTGGGGAACCAGAAAAGATAAAAATTCTTTTTGAAATATGGTGCAGATGGGATGTGGATATTGAAAATCAATTTGTTTAGCTTGAAAGGTAATTTCTCTTCTCTTTTTATGTTTTTGTTATATCTTCACTAAAATAATTATCTATTTACCTCACAATGCATTGTACATTCACTGCTTCATTTTCAGATTCATTTGGTTAAATTATTGTTTTAGGTTATCCATTATATCAACTGTTACATATTGAGTTATAACTCTTAGAATTCAATTTTTGAACTAATGAAACTTAATGAAATTGATTTTCTGAAAATATCAAATAAATAAAAAGCCTATTATAATTTATATTCTGTTTCATGGATGTTACAGTTTTATGACCTATATACATTTATAAATATTATTATAAGAACTATAAATGATATATTTTTCTATGTTGGTATATTAGTAATTTTAGTGAGAAATGATTATTTGTTCACAAGTGGAAGGTTCAAAATGTGAATTTACATTCATATTAATTTTTGTGTTATTTTGATCCAATGATCTTATGTCCCTCTGATCATTCACTGTTTAAATTTATTTTTAGAGATTATTTCTTACTTCCAAGTTATATTTCAGCTTTCATAATAGTATGAGTTTTAAGACTGTATGTCACAAGGACAATCTGTAAGATGGTGCATATATAACTATGTTGGAGATCAGAGCTCTTGCATCTTCTGGGTTTCTAGTTAAATGTGAAAGTATGCCTTGAGTCCTTCTTCCTGGGTCTCAGTTTTCACATTTGAACTAGACAATGAATAAGGCCCTGTCTATCTTTGACATTCTCATTTTGTGTTTTTCTCATATGCTATTATAAAGAGTTGACACTCCTGACTTTGGTTTCGGTGGTAGTGGAGAAAGT
>NW_006408714.1:3818835-3822375 GCF_000296735.1 Chrysochloris asiatica
ACTTCTACTGTAGTGACTAGAGGAGGGGCCTGAGTGAGCTAACTCCCTCACCCACTACTGAAGGCTTCTACCTTGCACACACACTGCCTGTGTAGCATGGTACAGTCAGCCACAGCTTTACTTCTGTTCCAAAGTGGTGGTATTTGTCTCTGCATTTATATTACTTCTGCTTTTGGTCCTTTTGATCACACATCTTTCCTGGAGATGGAAACTTTTTCTCCCTACATTACCCAAGAAATGACAGCAATCATGGCCATATAGCCAAACTATAAGCATACCCCGTAATATTCCACCACTGAGACAAGAACCAACAACACCTGTTAAGTATTACAGGCTAAAAGGGAAACCTATCTCCTAATCATATTCACCAGGAGACACCCAGTAAGCCTAATAACAAACATCCACTTAAGCATTAAAAACAAACAAACAAACAAAAAAACCCTACATAACTATTGGAAATTACATACAAGAAACAACAAACTATATCAAAACATGTCCAAAAACAGAAGAGTGTAGCTGAGACAAATGTGTTGGAGACAGACAAGGGTTTTCCAGAAGAGGAAGAGCAGGTTTTGGATATGCCTGAGAAATAATTCAGAAGAAGGATATGGAAACAAATGCAAATGCTCCACAAAGAGGTGGAGGAAAACAAGGAAGAAGTTAGGAAAGTATTACAAGAGCAATCAAATAAGATTGATACAGCATTGAAAACAATTCAAAACCTGCAAAAAGAGGTCCAGATGATTAACAACAAGATATCAGAAATGGATGATACACTGAAAGTGAAAAGGAGCAGAAGAGAAGAGATGGAAACCAGAACTAGCGAGCTGGAAGACAAATCTCTCAATACTGCTAAGATAGAAGAGCAAGTGGAAAAAAGGATAAAAAACTCTGAAGAGCATCTACAATTCATGATGGATAACAAGAAAAGGAACAATTTTAAAATTATTGGCATTCCAGAACAGGAAGAATCAGAGAAGTCCACAGAGGAGATAGTTGAAGAGCTTCTGAAAGAAAATTTCCCTATCATCTTGAAAGATGAGAAGATAAATGTTCAAGAAGCCAAACATACCCCAGGAAGGATAGACCTCAAAAGAAAGTAATCAAAAAATATAATAATCAATCAAAGATAAGGAGAAAATACTAAAAGTGGCCAGGGAAAAGAGAAATATCGCTTATAAAGGCAAACAAATAAGACTAAGCTCTGGCTATTCAGAACAAACCATGCAGGCAAGAAGACAATTGGGAGACATAAAAAATCCTACAAGAAAAAAACTGCCAACCAAGAATCGTCTATTCAGCTAAACTATTAATCAAATACAATGGTGCGATTAAGACATTCTATGACAAACAGAATCTGAGAGATTTTATCAAAACCAATCCAGCACTTCAAAACAACCTAAAGGGAGTTCTGTGGACTGAAAACCAACAAGAACAGACAACCAGAGATTGACAGGCATAGCAACACAACATGGAACTCAGTCAACAGATAGCAGAGTCAAGAACAAAACAAGACTACAACAACGAACTCAAGGGCACTGGGGGTCAACCAAAGATCAAAATTATATCTTTGTCAATGAAGGGACAAACATAGCGACAGAGATCTAGGTAGTAAGGATGTAAGGTAAATTACAGGACACAATGGATTCTCTTAAAGGGAGAGAAAAGTTAGTAGACTATAAGGTAATCCCAAAGAATGTAAATATTTCACAACTTACCAGGAAAATGAACTTCCAAGCAGAACAAGTAAACATAAAAACTAAGAACAACCCAACAAGAAATAGCACAAAAAACACAAACCCAATACAAGAAGGCATGTAGAACAAAAGAACGAACAGCACTACCAAAAAAGTAACATAATGGCAGCAATTAACTCATATCTATCAATAATTATATTAATGTCAATGGATTGAATGTACCAGTGAAAAGACAGAGAGTGACAAAATTGATAAGTAAATAAGACCCTTCAATATGCTGCTGGAAAGAGACACACCTTACACACAAAGATAAAAACAGACTAAAAGTTAAAGGATCGAAAAAAATTTTTTACTAAGCTAATTGCAACAATAAACAAGCAGGAAAGGCAATATTAATCTCTGACAAAGTAAACTTTAAAATAAAAACCAGCATAAGCAACAAAGAAGGACACTATCTCGTGATCAAATGGTCAATTGAGCAAGACGACATAACCATAATAAATATATATGCTCCCAGTGAAAGAGGACCAAAATACATGAAGCAAACCTTACTAGAATTGAAGAAAGAAATAGATAAATCTACAGTTATAGTGGGAGATTTTAATATGCCACTTTCGAAAAAGGACAGACCAATGAAAAAGAAACTCAACAAAATTACAGAGGAACTAAACAACACAATCAACCAACTTGACCTCATAGATGTATACAGAGCATTCAATCCAACAACAGCACAATATGCATTCTTCTCCAATGCACATGGAACATTCTCTAGAATTGATCATGTGTTAGGTCACAAAGCAAGCCTCCATAAATTTACAAACATTGAAATCCTACAGAGCATTTTCTCAGACCACAATGCTGTAAAACTAGAAAGCAATAATAAGAAGACCAAAGAAATAAAGCCGATTACATCGAAACTGAACAACACCCTGCTGAAAAGCGACTGGGTAAAAGAAGAAATTAAACGTGAATTCACAAAGTTCCTAGAAACCAACGAGAATGGAAACACAACATACCAAAATGTTTGGGACATGGCAAAAGCAGTGCTGAGAAGACAATTTATTGTGATAAATGCACACATCCAAAAAGAGGAAAGAATCAAACTTAACACATTAATGCAGCATCTCCAACAATTGGAAGCAAACCAGCAGAGGAAACCTACAGTCACCAAAAGAAAGGAAATAATAAAGATAAGGGCAGAAATAAACAAGAAAGGAAATAAAAAAAACTATAGAAAGAATCAATAGGACTAGAAGCTGGTTCTTTGAAAGTATTAATAAAATTGACAAACCATTGGCAAAACTAACAAAAGAAAACAGGGAGAGGACACAAATAACTCACATTAGAAACCACATGGGTGAAGTCACAACAGAACCAAACAAAATCAAAAGGATAAAAACAGAATACTATGAAGAGTTGTACTCCAACAAATTATAAAACCTAGAAGAGATGGATATATTTATAGAAAAACATGACCTACCTAAACTTACTCAGAATGAAGTAGAAAGCATGAACAAACCATAACAAAAGAAGAAATTGATCAGGTCATCAAAAAACTCCCAACCAAAAGGAGTCCAGGCCAAGACGGCTTCATGAGTGAGTTATACTGAACATTCAGAGAAGAACTGTCACCAATTCTACTCAAATTATTCCAGAATACAGAAGAGGATGGAAAACTCTCTACTACTTTTTATGAAGCAAGCATAACCCTCATACCAAAACCAGGGAAGGACATCACTAAACTGATAACTTTAGACCAATATCCCTCATGAACATAGACACAAAATTTCTCAAAAAAATCCTAGCCAACAGAATCTAACAGCACATCAAAAAAAAAAAAAAA
>NW_006408714.1:3823455-3830762 GCF_000296735.1 Chrysochloris asiatica
AACAAAATCAAGAATCCTATTCACATACAGCCAAATGATATTCGACAAAGTGCCTAGCCATATTGCATGGGGAGGAGATAGTCTCTTTAACAAATGGTACTGACAGAACTGGAAAGTAATATGCAAAAGAATGAAACAAGACCTTTACCTCAAGCCCAATACAAAAATGAACTCACCATGGATTAAAGATCTAAATGTGAATCCCAAAATTATGAAGGTCATCCATGAAAAAATAGGGACAGATGTGAGGGCGTTAATTCGGGGCATAAACAGACTACCAAACATTTTGAAAAGTACACAAACAAAAGTAGATAAAATAGATGAGTGGGACATACTAAAAATTAAAAACGTATGTGCATCAAAAGACTTCACCAAAAGAGTAAAAAGACAACCCACAGAATGGGAAAAAACCTCTTGCAATGACAGATCAGATAAGGGACTCGTTTCTAAAATATATAGGAAACTACAACACCTCGACAAGAAAAAGACAAATAACCCAATGAAAAAATGGGCACAGGACATGAACAGACACTTCACCAAGGAGGAGATCCAGGCAGCCAACAAACACATGAAGAAATGTTCACGATCACTAGCCATCAGAGAAATGCAAATCAAAACATCAATGAGCTATCATCTCACACCAGCAATAACAGCAGAGATAAAAAAAGCAGAGGACAACAAATGCTGGTGAGGATGTGGAAGACTGGGACCCTCCTACATTATTGGTGGGACTGCAAAATGGTCCAACCACTCTGGAAAGCAATATGGTGCCTCCTCGGAAGGTTGAAAATAGAAATACCTTATGATCCAGTAATTCCTCTGCTTGGTATTTACCCATAAGAAATACAAGCCATAACACGAGTAGATATATGCACACCAATGCTCATAGCAGCACTATTTACAATAGCAAAAAAATGGAGACAACCAAAATGCCCGTCAAATGAAGATGGATAAACAAACTGTGGTACATGCACACAATGGAATACTATGCTACCTTGAAGAACAACAAGGAAGCTGCAAGCCATCACATAACGTGGATGAATCTTGAGGACATTATGCTGAGTGAAATTAGTCAGTCACAAAAGTAGAAATACAGAATAAGATCATTATTGTAAAGGACTAAGAAAAAGAGCCCACATAAAAAGGAAAAAGAAAACAACTCTCTCTATATAATTGCTGATCACCAGGATGTATGGGATGAGAGGAGGCAGAGGGAGGGAAGGGAAGAAAGAGCACAGGGTAGGGAATAGACATAGAAGAACTTGAGCTCTGGTGATTGTTGGGGAAGGGGTCTGGCAATACACAAGAAAGGGGAGGGAAAAAGAAGATGATTGGAATACCCAAAAAGGGGTTACAATGTGCCCAGTGAAGGGGGCTTCCTGTGGAGCCTCTGCATTACACAAGATGATAGGTGGAATCCTGAACAGCATCCAGAATCTTCTGAGGGGAAATTTCCACTTGAAAGGACAAGCAGACCAGCCTGGAGTGGCCAGAAGAACAGAAGATACTTCTTGAAAGACAGACTGACAGGAAAAATACAAAACAATACAGGCAGATCTACTGATTACTACAAGAACAAACAAGTGGCTAGCCCAGGAACATCAGGTCAAGTGGTCAGGTCCCCTCAGGGCACCTCTTTCTAAGACTAATACCAAATGGGAATACACACTCTGATTGGTGACCACATTTGTCACCGATAAGGGGAAGTGAGGGAAAAGCAGCAATGAAGCTGCAAGCTAAGCCCTACGACGTTCAATAGACTCCTGTGAGCCAGGCTGGAGACCTGGTTGGCCAGCAGTGTGGCAAGACCTGGGAACTCTTGGGCCCAGAGTCAGTGACATAGCCACAGAGGACTAGCGTGGAGAGTGAAGTATCCAGCTGATAAGAAAAGAGGGCACATGCATAAGAACACTCACACTTGCAGATAATACCCACTTGACCTGGCTTCAATGACTGGATCATCAGAGCTCAACCACAAGAAGAAAGAAGAGGGAAAAAAGAATAATCTGATACCATTTGATGAACTTGACCTACACCTATGGAAGCAGTAGCTCAAAAGAGGGAACAAATCTTCACAGCGACTATCATTCCCACCCTCTCCACACATGGAGAGAACAGGGACGGGCAAATTGGACATTGGCTACCCAGAATGGGGGGCGGGGATGAAGAGGGGCTGTATGCTGATGACTGGGCAGCAGGCTAGTGGGGTATATCCTGTGGAAGATGCATGGAGGGGATTGTAACCATGGCAAGGAAACAATATACAATGGGATCAATGTGAAGCTAATGTTCTCCCATGTAAACTATCACATAACTCACAATAAAGCATTAAAAACAACAAAATAAGAGTTGACACTCTATGTATTGTGATTAATATGTATTTTGAGATTATTATGCTTAATCCTGATAAAATAATCAGATTAAATTAACCCTATAATTATAGTTAATTCGAAAATAACTACAGTACAATGACAGGGAGTTGCCAAAGGTTCAAGTAGGATTCAGGTGAGTATGTAGAGCAAATGATATCATTGCTGACATCAGATGGATTTTGGCTGAAAGCAGAGAATACCAGCAAGATGCTTATTTATGCTTTACTGACTATGCAAAACCTTTCCATTGTTTAGGTCATGGATATGACAAGCTATGGACAACATTGTGGAGAATAAATATTCCAGAATAGTTAATTGTGCTCATGAGAAACCTGTACATAGACCAAGAGGCAGTTGTTCAAACAGAACAAGGAGTATTAAATGATTTAAAATTAGGAAAGGTGTGTGCCAGTGTTGTGTGGCGTCTTTCACAGTATTTATTCAATCTGTATGCTGAGCAAATAATTCAACAAGCTGGATTATATGAAGAAAACTGTAGCATCAGAATTGAAGGAAGACTTATTAACAGCCTGTGATATGCAAATTTACAACCTTGCTTGCCTAAAGCAAAGAGGAGTAAAATACTTACTGATGAAGATCAAAGACTGCAATCATCTGCATGGATTGCACGCCAATGTAAAGAAAACAAAAATCCTCATCACTGGACCAATAAATAACATCAAGATAAATGGAGAAAAGATTGAAGTTGTCAATGACTTTATTTTGCTTGGATCAACCACCAACAGCCATGGAAGTAGTAGTAAAGAAATCAATATTAGGCAAATCTGCTGGACAAGACCATTTGAAAGTGTTCAAGAGGAAAGGTGTCAGTTTGACGACTAAGGTGCACCTGACCTAAGTCATGGTATTTTCAATAACCTCATGCGCATGTAAAAGGTGGACAGCGAATAAAGAATACTGTAGAAGAATTGATACATTTGAGGTATGGTGTTGGAGGAGAATATTAAAAATACCATAGAATGCCAAAAGAATGAACAAGTCTGTGTTAGAAGAAATACAACCAGAATGAGCCTTGGAAGCCAGGATGGCCAGAGTTTATCTGTCATAATTTGGACGTATTATCAGGAGAGATCAATCCCTGGATAAAGACATAATGGTTGGTAATCGTAGGGTCAGCGAAAAAGAGAAAGATCCCCAGTGGCAGCAGCAATGGGCTGAGCATAGCAACGATTTTGATGTTGGCACAAGATTGGGCAGTGTTTCATTGCATTGTGCATAAGGTTGCTATGAGTTGGTACGGATTCGATGGCACCTAACAATACCAATGACAACAATAATTATAATGAAAGGAGTCCTGGTAGTGGATTGGTTTATGACTTTGGCTGCAAACTGCAAGTTCAGCAGTTTGAATCTATAAGCCTCTAAGAAGGAGAACGTTGAAGCGTTCTGCTCCTGTGAAAATTCATAGCCTTAGAATCCCAATATAGAGTTGCCATGCATCAGAACTGAATTAATGGCTGGCCACCATCACCACCACCTTATTTATAACAAAAAGGACTTCAAATATTTACTGATGAAGATTAAAGACTATAGCCCTCAGTATGGATTGTACCTCAATGTAAATAAAACAAAAATCCTCACAACTGGACCAATAAACAGAATAATGATAAATGGAAAAAATATTGAAGTTGCTAAAGAGTTCATTTTCCTTGGATCCACAATCAACACTCATGGAAGCAGTGGTTAAGAAATCAAAAGATGTATTAGGCAAATCTTCAAAAGACCACTCTGAATTGTTAAAGAGTAAATATGTCAGTTTGAAGACTAAGGTGCATCTGACCCAAGCCATAGTATTTTCAATTGTCCTCTATGCATAAGAAAGTTGGATGTTAAATAAGGAAGACTGGAGAAGAATTGGTGCATCTGAATGATGGTGATGCAGAAGACAATTGAAAGTACTATGTACTGCCAGAAGAACAAGCAAATCTGTTTTGGAAGAAGTACAGCCAGAATGTTCCTTAGAAGCAAGGTTGGCCAGACTTCTTCTATTGTACTTTGGATTTGTTGTTAGAAAAGAACAGTCCCTGAAAAACACCATTCTTGGTAAAGTGAAAGGAAAAAAGAACACCTAATGAGATTGAGACAGTGGCAGCAAAAATGGGCTGAAACATAAAAATCATTGTGAGACTGGCTCAGGATGATGCAATGTTTCAGTTCTATGGGCACAGGGCTGCTATGAGCCAGAATCCACTCAATGGCACCTAAGAACAACAGCAACAAACATTGTTTTTGTTGTTAAGTGCCGTCAAATTAGTTCCACTATCAGTGACCATGGATAGAGTTTCCAATGGAGCAGCTGGGGAGTTTAAATTGCTGACCTTGCAGTTCAAACTGACCTTAGGATGGAGTGATTATTCTATGGCACCACACCAGAATTCCTAAAAAAATCAATAAGTGGGTAAGTAGAAAGGAAAGAGGCTAAATCTATGGCTCCCAGATTAAATCTATATTCTATAAAATGATATAGGGACAAAGTATAATTCCTTCTACTTATATTATTTTTATATAAGAATATACATTTAAAATGTAAATTATCTGTGAGTATATTATTTCTCCCATATGTCATATTCACATGTCACTTATATAGGCAAGGTTTTCCAGGGAGACCAGTGAGCTTATCTATTAATTCCTTCCAGAAGTATCATATCTTTCACAATTATTTACTAGGCATTATTCTAGAGGCTAAGGATGCAACAGTAAATGAAGCAGAGGATGCCCCTGTTTTCATAGAACTAACATTCTAGGTATTTTGTTGCTGTTAAATGCCATTGAGTCAGCTCAGACGCACGGTGACCCTGTGTAGCGTTTCCAAGGAGCAGTTGGTGGATTTGAACTGCTTTCCTTGTGGCATGTAGTCCAGTGTTGATCCTACAACACCACACCATTATAAAAAAAAGAGATGGAGAAATAAACAAAAACAAATATATGTGATGAGATGATGATTGTTAAAAATGCATAATCAAGCAGGGTGTGGATACTAAGAGTGACTCCCTCATGCTCACTTCCACTGTAGCATATTAAAGTTTGAATGAGACTCTTAAAATAAATTTTTGAGAGCCTCTACTTTAAGTGTCTTGTGGAAGAGCATATTTGTATTGCATATAAAAGCATTCTAAAACTGCAGCACAGCTTATGATGAATCTCAAAAATTCTTCCATTAGATCACTTCCATCTGTTTGCAGTCAGGATTTTCTTTACTCTGTAGCTTCATCACTCTGTATACATAGGAATGTTGTCTTCTTCCTTCTTTATTCTCCAAATCCCAAATTCACCTTAAAGATCAATTCTTTCAAAGACTTAAAGAATGAACATCTATGCAACAAGAATTTGAATCATAATGTGGGCTCTTAAGGGAAAATCTGTTCAGAAAACAATGTACTAAAGTAGACAGGAGCCAGTCTCAGATACATGGAAAGTCTATGGATTTGTTAGTAAGTTTCAATCAGTTACTTAGCTTTAGAGGCTAGGAAACGAAGAGGTAGGAAACATTAAAATTGTGATTGCTAATTGCTGATGATCTGGACTGGAGATAGTAATAGGTATCATCAGGAACTTAGTTTAATTTTGTGAAATTTGGTGCTCAAATTTGATGAATTGGCAACTCTCACTTATGTGCTAAATGGATTTTTCATTCTTTAGGTTTTAAGATACTAAAGATCAGTTGTCATGACATATGCATTTGACTCAAATTAATTTAGTTGAATTTAATTCAATATAATAAAAAAGTATTGTGCTAAATACCAAATGCTGGTCACAAAATTTGGTACTGGAGACACATACATTTAAAAATATAATTAAAGACAGATTTTTTTGCATATGTACATCTACTACAGATAGACCTAATAACTAGCATCTATCTAGTGAGTGTTTAATTAGAAAGGAATATTTCAATTTATGGATAAATACCAGCTAATTGTATTGTTTTGACTAGTTTGTATGAAAACTAGTTTAATGTTTAACTGTGACATATCTTTTTTTTGGTATCTTTAGACCAGCCATGCTTGTTGTTGTGTTGTTGCTAATGCCATAGAGTTGGCTCTGACTCATACTGACCCCATGACAACAGAGCAAAACATTGTCATTCCTGTCAAACCCTCACAATTGTTGTTATGTTTGAACACTTTGTTGCAATTCACTGTGTTAATCCATCTCAATAGGGGTCTTCTTCTTTTTTGTTGCCTGTTCACATTACTCCCCTCTGGCTCATTCATCAAGTCACATCAGTGATCCCTGCCTCTGCTGACAGTGTCTTGTGGAAGTGTTGTTGTATTGTGTATAAAAGCACTCTTAGGCTCTAATCATCCTGTGTGGTATATAAAGCATGAGGAATGATCCCTGTTGATAACAAGTTCAAAGTACATGTGACAGGAGGCGGGGCTTAATGGAGGATAGAGTAGAGGTGCAGTGAAGTTAACCATCAGCAATACCACAGAATACCAGGTTTATCAAATTCAGGGCAGAGCTCCAAATCTCTGAACCACATATATAAGAATATTTAAATAGTTTGAAGGCTTATAGCTAGTGGAACCTGTAGCGGAAGTAAGAAATTGTGTACTTTTGAATCTGCTGAGAGAAGCAGCTCAGAGCTAGCAACTTGGTCGAGACCAAATGGAAAGGCCAAGCAGTAGAGAATAGACCACCATGGAATAGTGCTGTGGAAACCTCGGAGCAAAGATGGAAAATACACATCCTCAGTTTTATTTTGTTATGATTTTCTTTTTTTGGTATCTTATCATTGGCTTCCCCACTGTATGTGAACCTCCATTCTGGTGATTAGAGGGAGTGCCTGAGCTAGTGGGGTCCCCCCACCCTCACCAATGGTGGGTTCTTCTGCAACGCATGCACACAGATACTCTCAGTCAAGAACTGACCCTGAACTGTTTTCACAACAGGGAAAAGGCCAGAACAAGGGGT
>NW_006408714.1:3831972-3844734 GCF_000296735.1 Chrysochloris asiatica
AACCCCAGGAAGGACAGACCCCAAAAGAAAATCACTGAGACATATCATAATCAGGCTCTCCAAAATCAAATCTAAAGAGACAATTCTGAAAGTTGTTGGGAAAACAGAGGTATTATATACAAAGGCAAGCAAGTCAAATTAAACTCAGAGCTCTCAGCAGAAACCATGTAAGCAAGAAGGCAATAGGGAGACATATATAAAACTCTGAAAGAAAAAAAACTGTCAACCAAGAATCCTTTATTCAGCAAAGCTATCAATCAAATATGATGGTATAATCAAAACATTCCAGGATAAACAAAAGCTGAGGGATTTTGCCAAAGCCAACACTGTGCTGCAAAACATCCTAAAGGAACTTCTGTGGACTGAGAACAAACAAGAACAGATAACAATCAGAGATTGACATATGTGGCCACACCTCCCAGAACCAAAACGACAGAGGGAAGAGTCTAAAACACAACAAAACTGTAAGAACAAACTCAGAGAATCTGGGAGATCAATCCATGATCAAAACAATCACAATATTAAAAAAGGTAAACACATAGGACAGAGATCAAATTTGTGAAAAGGTCAGGTAGATTACAGGATAAAGTAGTAGACTGCACTACATGGAGGGAAAAGTTAATGGAATACAAGGTAACCTGAATGAAAATAAACACTTCACAACATACTAAGAAAATGAAAATCCAAGAATATAGAAACATTAAAATTATGAGGAAACTCACAAGAAAGAACACAAAAAGCATGAGCTCAGCAAAGGAAGATACACAGAACAAAGAAAGCAGCAACACCACAAACAAACAAACATAACTGCAGCAATTAAACCATACCTATTGATAATTACATTGAATGTAAATGGATTAAATGTACCAGTCAAATGATGGAGGGTGGCATAATGGATAAGAAAACAAGATCTTTCAATATGCTGTCTGCAAGAGACACATCTTACACACAGAGACAAAACCAGATTATAAATCAAAGGATGGAAAAATATATACCAAGCTAAGTACAATAAAAAATGAACAGGAGTGGCAGTACTAATCTCTGATAAAATAAACTTTAAGTAAAAAACCAACATAATAGATAAAGATGGACATTATCTCAAGATTAAAGGGACAATTGAACAAGATGACAAAAACATAATAAATATCTATGCTTCCAATGAAAGAGCTCCAAAATATATAAAGCAAACTATAATAGATTTGAAGAAAGAAATTGATGAATCTACAATAAACTTGGGCAATTATGAAGGCCATTAGTGAAAAAATAGAAACAAATGTGAGTGCACTAATTCAGGGCATACACAGACTACCAAATATTTTGAAAAGTACACAAACAAAAGTAGACAAAATAGATGAGTGGGACATACTAAAAATTAGAAACTTATGTGCATCAAAAGACTCCACCAGAAGAGTGAAAAGGGAACCCACAGAATGGGAAAAAATCTTTTGCAATGACACATCAGACAAGGGACTCATTTCTAAAATATATAGGAAACTACAACACCTCTACAAGAAAAAAGACAAATAACCCAATTAAAAAATGGGCACAAGACATGAACAGACACTTCACCAAGAAGGAGATCTGGGCAGTCAACAAACATATGAAGAAATGTTCACGATCACTAGCCATTAGAGAGATGCAAATCAAAATAATAATTAGATATCACCTCACACCAGCAATAACAGCAAAGATTAAAAAAAAAAAAAAAAGTAGAGGCTAATAGATGCTGGTGAGGATGTGGAGAGACTGGGATGCTCCTGCATTGCCAGTGAGATTGCAAAATGGTCCAATCTCTCTGAAAAGCAATATGGTGCTTCCTCAGAAGGTTGGAAATAGAGATACCTTATGATCCAACAATTCTTCTACTTAGTATTTACAAAAAAGAAAGATAAGCCATAACACAAGTTATATGCATACCAATGTTCATAGCAGCACTATTTATAATAGCAAAAAGATGGAGACAGCCTAAGTGCCCACCAACGGAAGAATGGATAAACAAACTGTGGTACATACACACAATGGAATATTATGCTACCTTGAAGAAAAACAAGGAAGCTGTAAGCTAACACATAACATGGATGAACCTTGAAGACGTTATGTTGAGTGAAATTAGTCAGTCACAAAAGGAGAAATACTGCATAGGACCACTACTGTAAAAGACTAAGAAAAAGAACCCATGCTAAAGGAGTAGGAGGGGGATGAATTGCTGGTTATAGGGATATGGGGAGTGGGGTGAGGGGAAGGAGCGGAAGGTGGAACACAGGGTAGGGAATAGACACAGGATAGTTTCGGTGCTAGGTAGAGGGACATAATTGTATAATTATGTATAATTGTATAATTAAATAAACTGTATAAGTTCTGACACAGTTATAATACCTCAAACAAATTTCTAAGGGGAAAAAAATGTCTTTCTGTGAGGTTGTAAGGTTGGCCCAGGACTGGGCAGTTGCTGAAAGTGAAGAAGACTTAAAATACTGATGAAGGTCAAAGATCACAGCCTTCGGTATGGATTGCATCTCAATGTAAACAAACAAACAAATAACTCCTCACCACTGGATCAATAAACAACATTCTTATCAACACAGAAAAAGATTGAAGTTGTATAATTATGTATAATTGCATAATTAAATAAACTGTCTATTAACTGTAATAATAACTGTATAATAACTCTATAACATGTAGGGCTTCCATAAGTGAGAATCAACCTTAATGTCATTTTTTTTTAAGTAAACAGTTTTCTTTCTAACTGCTAAACCCCCAAAACACAAATTTTAGGGGCGAATAATTTGAACTAAAGGGCCTATGTAGTACAAATGGTTTGATGTTACTCCTAACTTACAATAGAGGTTGAACTCACACAGCAGCAATTGTAATTGTAATGAAATGTGCAATATTCAGTAACACTGAATATTAAAACATGATGAAGAGCACCAGAGTATTGTCAGATATAGTGCCAGAAGATGAGCCTCTCAGGTTGGAAGGTAGGAATGCCTTATACTTCGTCCCTTATACTTCAGACATATTATAAGGAGGGGCCAGTCCCTGGACAAGGATATCATGTTTAGTAAAGTGAAGGTTGGAGAAAAAAAGGAAGGTCCCCTTTGAGATAGAGTGGTGTAGTGGCAGCAGCAACGGGCTCAAACATAGTAACAACTGTGAGGTTAGCAGAGGACCAGGCAGTGTTTTGTTATGTTATGCATAGGGTCATTATGAGTCAGTACCAACTCGATGGTAACTAATGATAATAACACATGCAGTCAATTTGATTCCTGTGTATTCCATCTGTTGAAGCCCACCAGATGGTGCATAACAATATTTTATGCTGTTTTTAAAAGATATTTAGGAAAAAT
Organism: Chrysochloris asiatica; assembly: GCF_000296735.1. NCBI lineage: Eukaryota > Metazoa > Chordata > Mammalia > Afrosoricida > Chrysochloridae > Chrysochloris > Chrysochloris asiatica. The sequence continues at coordinate 3,835,323 of NW_006408714.1, forward strand.
AAGTCTTTAGTGTTGCAAAATTCTATCATGAGATCTCTAGCGTCATTTCTATCAACAAGGTCATATTTCCAAATACTGATCCTTCCTCTTTGTTTCCAACCTTTGCATTCTAATCAACAGTAATTAACAATGCATCATTGATTGCATGTTTGATAAATTTCAGATTGAAGAAGTTGGTAGAATTCTTCAGTTTCATCATCACTGGTTTTAGTGGTTGATTTGACTAGTAATGTTATTAACTGAACTTCCTTGTAGGTGTACGAAAAAGCAAGGCTCCAGGAATTGATGGAATAAAATTTTAAATCTTTCAACAAACTAATGTAGTGGTGAAGACCTCACTTATCTATACCAAGAAATTTAGAAGACAGTTACCTGGCCAACAAGCTGGAAGGGATCCATATTTGTAGCCATTCCAAAGAAAGGTGACCCAATAGAATGCAGAAATCACCAGAAAATATCATTAATATCATATGCAAATAAAATTTATCTGAAGTTGATTTAAAAATAGCTGCAACAGTACATCAACAGGGAACTGCCAGAAACTCAAGCTAGATTTGGAAGAGGATGACACATGAGAGGTATTGTCATTGGGGACGTCTCATGGAACTTAGATGAAAGAAGAGAATACCAGAAAAACATATACTTGTGCTTTATTGACTATGCAAAAACTTAACTATGTGGATCATGGCAAGCTATAGATAAATTTGCCAAGAATTAGTATTCCAGAACATTTTATTTTGTTTATGAGGAACCTGTTCATAGACCAAAAGACAGTCATTCTAACAGAACAAAGGAATACTTAATGGTTTAAAATAAGGAAGGTGTGGACCAGGGATGCATTCATTCACTACATATACTCAATCTGTGTGCTGAGCAAATAATCCTAGAAGTTGGATTATATGAAGAAGAATGCAGCATCAGGATTTCAGAAAGACTCATCAATAACCTGTGATATGCAGATGATATAAATTTGCTTGCTGAAAGTGAAGAGGACGTAAAATTCTTTCTGATAGCACCTCAATGTAAAGAAAACAATAACCCTCACAAGTGGAACAATAAATGTTGTTGTTAAGTGTTTTTGAGTCATTTCCAACTGATAGTGACCCTGTAAAGGATTTCCAAGGAGTGGCTGGTAAATTGGAACCATCTGTCTTGTGATTCAAACCAACATTGTGTTGTACTGCTTATCCAACATCACCACTATAGGAAACCAATAAAAAAAAAAAACATTATGATAAATGGAGAAAAGATTGAAGTTGTCAAAGACTCATTTTGCTTGGATCTACTGTGAACACTCATGGAAGCAGCAATCAAGATATCAAATGACATATTGCACAAGGCAAATCTGTTGCATAAGATCTGATTAAAGTGTTCAAGAGCAAAGAGTTTTCAGATGGAGGACTACATTGAGACAACCCCAGTCATGGCATTTGTAATAGCCTCATATACATGTGATAGTTGGACACTGAATAAGCAAGACTGTAGTAAATTTTCTGTATTTGATTTACAGTGTTGGAGAAGAATATTGAAAGTACCATGGACTGCCAGAAGAACAAACAGTTCTGTTTAGAAAGAGATACAGCAAGAAAACTCCTTGACGGTGAAGAGGACAAGGCTTTGTTTATCATACTTTTGACATATTATTAGGAGGGACCTAAAGAAGGACATTATAGTTGGTAAAGTGGAGCTTCATCAAAATAAAGGAAGATCCCCAGTGAGATGGATTGGCAGCATGGCAACAGAAATGGACTCAAGCATAGCAACAATTCGAGGATGGCTAAGGACTGAATTACAAGACTGGTTCAAGCTCACCAGCTGCTTCTCAGAAATCCTATACAGGGTCACTATGGGTTAGAACAGACTCAATGGCACTGAACTACAAAAACAAGCTCCAAGCGTTGTTTCATTCTGTTGTGCATAGAGTTGCTATGAATTGGAATCAACACGACTATACCTAACAACAACAAAGTAGTCTGAGGTTTTCCTTTTATACCTTTTCACCCATGAAGTCATTGAAAATGCACAAATGGATTTTCAAAACTACTAAATCTGCATGGACAAGGACAAAGCCGTGGAGGGCTAGAGTTGAGAACTAAGCATCCAGCTGATATGAAGTGAGGGGAGATGCACAAGAATGCCCAACTTTTAGAGAGTACTCATTTGACCTATCCTTGATGGCTTGATGATCAGAGCCCGACTAGAGGAAGATAATAAAAACAATTTTTGATAAAGAAAACAAGTTTAAATTGTTACAATTTGATGAATTTGTTCTATTCTTATGGGTATAGTAACTCAAAATACCACTGAGAAGGAAGGAGTCTTCACATCAAGTATCAGTCCTATCCCCTCAGTTGATAGGGATGGGGAACTTAGACACTGATTACCTAAAATGGGGTGGGGAGCTCTAAAGGCACGAAGTGACTGGCTTACAAGTTTTCAAGAAGAAGTTTAGTTTAACAATGTGTGGGGGAAGGTAGAATCCCCACTGAATAATTTTTATCTTGTCTAGATGGGTCTGGTAAAAGGAGATGGGGATAAGATTCTTATGATTCAATAGTGAATAATTATTATCATGACTAATTGAGACTGTCACAACTGTAATAGTAGAAGCTTTGTAACAAAAAAGGGGAAGTAGGTAATCTTACAGTCCAGGAACAGAGGACCGTAGAACCATCAAGAGAGAAGAGCATAAGCAGAATATAGGACCCTATTCAGAGAAGCAGCGACACCAGAGATAGAAGCAGAGATGTGGACATGAAGAGAAAGAGCAGCTGAAGACTCTAGACTCATGGAAAGAAAAAGATTGTGTGTTGGCGGCCCGGAGGCGGGCTTGCAGAATGTGCTTTTTGATTGTTTAAATGATTATATATTCCTGAGTGCTTTTGTGTACATCCTCCCAACCCCTCAAAAAAAAAAAAAAAAAACCACCAAAGGGAATAGAAGCAAATACTGTTGAATGATGATTAATGGAAAGGATTATAATCTTGCAATGAAATGGTGAGTGTAAAATTGATGTTCTCCCATGTGAATTATCACTCAATTCACAATGAAAAAACAAAAACAAAAAAAACCCCACCAAGCCTGAATTATAATAGACATAATAAGTTTACATGTTCTAACATAAAGAAAAATGTTGTAGTGTAGTTAGATGTTGTCAAGTTGTTTCTGACTCATAGAGATTGTATGTTCAGCAGAATTAAACACAATTAGTCCATGCCATCCTCATAATCTTTCCCGTGTTTAAACCGATTGTTGTAACCACTGTAGAAAGTCTTCTCAATGAGATTTTTTATGTTGTCTTTTTTGCTGACCCACTTCTTTACCAAGTATGACATCCTTCTCCATGTACTGGTCCCTTCTTATAGTATGCACAAAGTATATAAGACAAAGCCTCACCATTCTTGCTTTTTAGGAACATTCCAGCTATACTTATAAAACTTTCTTTCTGGAAGTTCATTATATAGTCAGTATTCTTTATTAGGACAATAATTCAAATGTATAATTTTTTTCCAGTCTTCCTTATTCACTGTCCTGTTCTCACATTCATATGGGACAATTGAAAATGCCATGACTTGAACCAGGCACATCTCAATTGTCAAAATTATATCTCTGCTCTTTAATATTTTGAAAAGATCTTTGATAGCAAGTTTGCCCAATGCAATTTGATTTCTTGATTTCTATTTCAATTGTGACTCCAAATAAAATTAAATCTTTGATAATTTCATTTTTTCCATGTTTATCATGATGTTCATTGTTCCAGTTGTGAGGATTTTTGTTTTCTACATATTGAGGTATAGTACATACTGAACACTGTAGGCTTTGGTCTTCATCAGTAAGTACTTCAAGTCCTCTTCACTCACCTTAAGCAAGGTTGTTCTGTCAGCATAGCACAGACTGTTAATGGGACTTCCTCCAATCCTGATGCCAGGTTCTACTTTATATAGTTCCGTTTCTCAGACTATTTGCAAAGCAGACAAATTGACTAAGTTTACTAAAAGCATAGCACCTAGTACACATCTTTTCTGATTTTAAACAGTGCAGTATTCCCTTATTCTCTTTGAACAATTGCCTCTTGGTCTATATACAAGTTAGGTATGAGCACAGTTAAGTCTTCTGACTTTCCATTCTTAGCAATGTTATCCATAGTTTATGATCCACATAGACAAATGCTTTAATCAGTAAAACTGAAGTAAAAATCTTTCTGGTATTCTTTGCTTTTAGCCAAAACCCATCTGATGTAAGCAAAGATATAGCTCATTTTAGGTACTCTTGTGAATCTGGCTTGAATTTCTGGCAGCTACCTCTTGATGTAAAGAGCTCTGGTAGCGTAGTGGTTATGAGCTGGGCTGCTAACCTCAAGGTCAGCAGTTCGATTCTACCAGCATCTCTGTGGGAGAAAGATGAGACTTTCTAATCCCGTAAAGATTAAAAACCTCAGAAACCCTGTACAGGGTCGCTATTGGTCAGAACCGACTAGACGGCACTTAACAACAACAACACCTGTTGATGTACTGCTGCAACTATAATGAATCACATTAAGAAGAATTTTCTTGTATGTAATATTAATGATATTTTAAATAATTTCTGCATCATGTTGGTTCACCTTTCCTTGGAACAGGCATGAATATCGATCTTTTACTGTTGGTTGGCCAGGTAACTGTAGGCCAAATTTCTTGTCATGGACAAGTGAGCACCTCCAATGCATCATCCTTTAGTTGAAACATTTCCATTGGTATTCTGTCAATTCCTGGTGCTTTGTTGTTGTTGTTTTGTTGTTGTTGTTAACCAATCTGATACTCCAGGACAATGTACTGGACTGCAGTCAGTTTGAACTGTAAGATCAATAGTTCAAACCCATCAGCCACTCCTCAGAAACCCTATAGGGTAGCCATGAATCAGTAATGACTGGAAAGCACTTAACAACAACAACAATTACTAATGCCAAAGATAAAGAAATGGAAGATGAGGAACGTTTTTCCTGTAGCAAGGGTCAGCTACTAAGCTCTCTGGTATATGGATGGGTATATAATTTCCAGTCAGTGAAATTGTCAAATGGCAATTTTGCCCCTGTGTCAAGCCATATCCTCCAGTTCAATTACAGCAGCAAACAACTTGATCTCTGTGTTATTTTTGTTTCTCGATTTGTCATCTCTTTGAATTCCTGCAGAAATCTTTTTTAGAATAAAATATTTAACATTATTTTATCACTTAAATTATCTTTAAATTTCTTTCAAAGTCTTTTAATTTTGTAATAAATCTGTGTAATAAGTAGTCAGAATGTTAAACTCTTTGTTAGTAAAGGGAAATGACATTAGAATGGTGAAATCAACTAGCAGAATTTACATAGATACTAGATTGTAGAGCTGAGGTAGGAACCAAAGTATGACAATATCAAATTACACACCAAAAAAATTGCAAACCTTTAAAATACGCTTAGATAATTGAGCTAAAGAAGATGGCGTATTAGCCCTGGGAATCTGAACATTTACGGTTGATTCAACAGGTGGTAGTTGTCAAGATGTTTGACACTTTTGCATTATGGAGCTCTCTTGCTGCCAGAAATCCCAGGGCTCTTCATTTTTCTATACCAAAAACACTCATGCAAATGACTTATTTAAAATAATGAAAGAAATTTCAGACCGTTGTGTTGGTAGGCAATGTGATGAAGTTTAAGTAGAAAGTATGAGCTAATCACCACTTTAGGTATTTGAGCAGCTAAATCACTTTCACAGTATTAATGAGATTTTAACACTGTTCTTTCTTTGTAATTTGTCTTGCTTGTTCTACTTTAGTAGCGCTTTTTACCACATTAGAGTGGCTTGGAAATTGCCTGATGAAACACCTACCTGTTCTGGTAAAAGTACTCCCAATGGGATTTCTGGCTGTGTGATTATGCTTTCATGGTCTACTGTCCAGATCAATAATCAAAAAGGTCATCACAGTAACTCTTTCTAGGCCAAGCAATGAGGCAAAGCTTCAAAATGCTAGAAATGAATACTGTCCTATATCACTTACATTTAAAAAAGTCTCAGTAATATTATTCTCTTCAGTTATAACATTTGGTGCCAATTTAGTCTCCAAACACATGTGACTACTAACTGACTGAAAATGACCAGATGACCAGAGCTGTGTACACATATAAGAATTTATTATGATCAATTAATTAACCAATGCTACTATATTTTTTGTACTTTTTAAAGGAAATTTTGGTCTTCTTAGCTCAAGGTTTAGAAATGTGTATATGTCAAGACAAATACACAAAGCATCCCCTAAATAAAGTGAACATAGTTGAATATGTAAAAACAAATTGAAAGCCAATTTCACTTACAAGGAATTGGTCTTCTGCAAATATGTGAGCTTTAGAAACAGTCCTAGTAGCACTGTAGGATAAGCACTAGAATGCTAACTGAAAGGTCAAACCTACCCATTACTCCCAGGAAACCCTACAAATGGTTGCTGTGAGTGAGATCCACTCAATAGCACCTAACAATAGCAACGATTCTTTTTTTTTTTTTTTTCCTCCATGTCTGGTGCTGGAACTTGAAGCACTCAGGGATGGTATATGGGAGGGGATGATGGATTTAAATTAGGGGAATGAAAAGCAAGGAGAAACCTACAAGAATGAGCTGGAAACCCACCAGGATAGACTGAAATCCATGCAGTTCTTAGTGCCTCTGTCCTGGATAACAAGAGTATCTTATAGATGTGGATGCCCTTTGTCACTGAGGTAAGCACACCCATATGGCTGAGGAGTTAGAAAAGTTGAAAAAGGACCCAAAGGGAAGATAGAACAGTTGTGTGTTGTGTGCATGTGTGTGTGTGTGAGAGAGAGAGAGATAGAGCTTGAAAGCAGCCCTACTGGCACTGTAGGATAAGCACTGGACTGCTAACTGAAACGTCAGAGGTTCAAACCTACCTACTACTCCAAGGAAACCCTGTAAAGGGTTTTATTGCTCTAATACTTCCAATGCAAAGTTAAATACAAGTGTTAAGAGAGAAATATAATGACTAGCCTGCCAGTTTACAATACTATAGTGGCTTGTGTGTTGCTGTGATTCTGAAACACAGGCCACTAGTATTTTAAATACCAGCAGAGTCACCCAAAAGGAACTTTCATAGCATAGCGGTTATGAATTTGGCTGCTAATCTCACAATCAGCAGTTCAAAACTACCAGCTCTTTCATGGGAGAAAGATGAGGCTTTCTGCTCCCATAAAGATTTACAGCCTCGGAAACCCTGTACAGGGTAATTATGAGTCGGAATCGACTCCACAGCACATAACAACAACAACAGGGTCACCCAAAGTGGATAGGATCCAGGTGAGTTTCCAGGCTAAGACAGAATAGAAAGAAGAAGAAACTGACTACTTCCAAGCATTAGCATAAGAGAATTTTCTGACCCTCAAAAAATATCATCAACTATCTCCTGTTTATCAGTGCAGGGTCCTTCTGCTCCTTTCCTAAGGACAGATGGGTTTTGCTTGTAATCCTCTATTTGTGGCAATGAACCTTTACCTTGGCTGGAAGAAGAGTTTCTTCCATGTTCTGTACTCACATTTATTTCTTGCTTTCAAATCTCCATATCTTTTACTTCATTTTCTTTTCTTATTTCACTAATACTCCCAATCAACGTTAAATAGGAGTAGTAAGAGAAAAATACCAATACGCATTTGCCAGCTTGTCATACTGTGATGACTTTTGCTTTGCTGTGATTCTGGAAGATAGACCAACAATATTTTAAATACCATCAGGGTCACCCATTGTGGACAGGATTCAGATGAACTTTCAGATGAAGACAGACTAGGAAGAAGGAGAGATGAGTGACTTCTGAATATTTAGTCACTAAAAACCTTAGACGTATCAGTGGAACACTGTCAGCTCCAGAATAATGAATATTAAAACATGATGAAGAACACCAGGCTATTGTCACATACAGTTTCATAAAATGAGCCCCTCAGATTGGAAAACACTCAAAATATGAATGGGAAAGAGTCATAGTAGAGTTGACTGTAATAACATGGATGGAGTAAGTTTTTGAGATCTTCATTTGCTGTTGGAGCACAACTCAAAATGAGGAGAAACAGCTGTAAACATCTATTAATAATCAGAACATGGAATGTACAAGGTCTGAATCTAGGAAAATTGGAAGTTGCAAAAAACTAAAGATTGATATACCAGGCATTATTGAGGTGAAATGGACTGGTAATGACCATTTTGAATCTGAAAATCATATAGCTTGCTATGCCTGGAATGACAAACTGAAGGAGTAGTGTCATATTCATCATCAAAAAGAACATTTAAAGATCTATCTTGAAGTGCAACTCTGTTAGTGATGGCTTAAAATCCATACACCTACAAGGAACAAGGTCGGTGGTTCAAACTCACCAACTACTCCTTGGGAATCCTATACAGGATCACTATGAGTTGTGAATTACTTGAAGGCACTTAACAACTTAACATAACAATAAGGAATATTTTTTAACACAACTATTACTCAAATTTACACCAACCATTAAAGCCAGTGATGATAAAATTAAAGAATTCTACCAAATTCTACAGTTTGAAATTAATCAAACATGCAATCAAGATGTACTGATAATGATGATTGGAAAGCAAATGTTGAAAACAAAGAGAAAGAATCCGTCACTGGATAATATGGTCTTGGTAATAGAAATGATGCTCGAGATGGCACAATAGAATTTGTAAGACCAATGAAATTGTCGTTGCAAAAATTTAAAAATAAATAAATAAATAAAAGACAACTATACACATGGACTTCATCAGATGAAATACCCAGAAATCAAATTTACTACATCTGTGGAAAGAGATGGTGGAAAAGATCCATATTATCAGTGAAAATAAGGCCAGGGATAGCCTGTAGAATAGACCATCAGTTACTCATATGTAAGCTGAAGAAAACTAAAACAATTCCACATGAGGCAAAATATGACTTTGAATATATCCCACCTGAATTTGAGATCATCTCAAGAACAAATTTGATGAATTAGACACTAAAGCCCAGATAGCAGAAGAGTTGTGGGATGACACCAAGAATGTCATACAGGAAAAAGGCTTAAGATGTTGTTGCTAAGTGTTGTGGAGTTGGGATCTGACTCATCGCGACCCTGTACAGGGTTTCCAAGGAGCAGCTGGTGAGCTGATCCAAGAAGAATGAAGTCCATGACAACTTCAATCTTTTCTCCATTGATAAGAATGTTGTTTATTGGTTTTGCTTTCTTGACATTGAGATGCAATCCATACCAAAGGCTGTGCTCTTTGATCTTCATCAGTAAATGTTTCAAGTCCTCTTCACTTTCAGCAAGCAAGGAACTGACTAGGTGGCACTTAACAACAACAAATTTGTTAACAAGTTGTTCTGTTTAAAATAAATGACTCCACCTACTATGAATCTG
>NW_006408714.1:3847704-3851777 GCF_000296735.1 Chrysochloris asiatica
CTGAGCTTGAACCACTGACCTTGCAGTTCAAACAGCTTTGCCATCTGACGCATTAACCCAGAGAGTCACACCACTCTACTTGTTGTTATGTGCCGTGGAGTCAGTTCCAACTCATAGCAACCCTGTACAGGGTTTCCGAGGCTGTAAATCTTTATGGGAGCAGAAAGCCTCATCTTTCTCCTGCAGAACAACTGGTAGTTTCGAACTGCTGACTTGCAGTTTGCAGCCCAATTCATAACCTTTATGCTACCACTCTACTAGGATCCCTTAAATACAAGATTACATGGTGCTTACTTAATGGTAGCTTATTCTTATGCAGATGAAATTGCTAATGAGATATAAACAAACTTAAATAAACTGGCATTTAGAACACATTATTTGATACTGTGGTACAGGAGAAAAGATACAAAATTCAGACTATATGTATTGTAGAAACTCTTTGGGAGTATAATGGCTAGCTCTATAGGATAAGCACTGCACTATGAGTCACAGGTTGGCAGTTTGAGCCCACCATGGGAGAAAGGAGAGGCTTTCTGATTCTGTAAAGATTTACAGCCTCAGAAAACCTATATAGTATCTCTACGAGTCAGAGCCAACTCAACAAGACTTACCAACAACAACAGAATGTCTTTATAGACAAGATTAATGACAAGAGAAAACAAACAAAGATCATCCAGAAGAGCGAATTCAACATGAAATATGATGGAAATCCAAATTTCTACCTATATGTGGCACCTTTAATTAGGCACAGAGAATAAAGTAATCTTTTGCAACCACAACTGGTGGCAATTAGTCACATCTGAAAGCTGGGTACAGAAGCAGGGATGGGACTATTGTAGATAGGAAAATTTACAGGATTGCCTCCGAGCCATTGGTGCATGACACTGTAGTCATGTGATCCTGGCAGCCTGATTTCTATTAAAGAGCATGCCCAGTCAAGTCTGAGAGGAAAACTCGCTTGCCTGTATTGGATAGGGTTGTGGCCTCAATCCAGCATTCCTACTGTTAAATACATTCTAACTGACTTTGGAGTCCCAGTGTGGCACTGTAGGATAACCACAAGACGGTATGATTCATTTGAACCACAAGGCCTGTGATTCAAACTCACCAGCCAGTCACTCCTCAGAAACCATATGAAGGGTCATTATGAGTAGGAACCAACTCTATGACACTTAACAGCAACACTGGAGTTCTGATGTGGTACAATGGGTTAATGCTCTAGAATGCAAAATTGGTTTGAATGGCAAGGTTCAAGCTCACCAGCTGCTCTTTGGAAACCCTATGCAGGATTACTATGGGTCAGAACAGACTCAATGGCACTTAACAACAACAACAACAACAAGCTGCTTTGGCAATCCAGCCCTCAGAGGTGAATGAACTATACTCAAGAAACTGTAACCTGACATTTCATATTACTTAACAAAATTGAACTAAGGCTTTAACTTGAAGCTGTCATCAGCAACCAAAGTGCCCTTGGATTTCAAGCTCGAAAGCAATATACAGAAAAATCTGAAAATAATTCAGTCATTAATTATGAAACCTAAACTAGTATTTTATCTCTAGCCATAACACGAGCAATGTAGCCAACAACCTATGTGGATGCCCATTAACAGTGCACTGAGCAGAAAGAACACAACTGTGCAGCCAGGTGTCCAAATAATCAATTGAGACAATGAAGTAGAATGGATGTTAACAACCAAGTCTTTAATTATTTACTTAGATAGTCTAAGAAGGAGATTCTCAAGGAAGGATGTCCTTGTACACCTTCATACTTTCACAGAATATATAATTTGGTTAGGGTCAAGCTAGTCAGCTCAGTTGTGGGAACCATTAGCTGAGGAAGCCCACAAAAAAAGACTCCTTTAAAAAGTTTAAGAACTTTGGCACGGGGAGGAGGCAGTGGGTATTCAGGGAATGGAAAATTAGTGAGTACTGGTTCAGAGTTTGGGAAATTATCTTTACCTCCTCCCTCTCTGAGAAGAAGATTTCAGTAAAAGAACCTTAGAAAGCCTCTATTGAAGCCCCCACCCTCTGTAAAGAGAACACAGTGCAGAGGTGCCTTCACTAGATAAGCTGGGTTCTCTATAGAAATGAAAACAGTAAAAGTTACATAAGTGTATATAGAGAGAAGTCTATATCAAGAAAATGGCTTACAATTGTAGAGGTTGGAGAGTCCTAACTCTGGGTCAGATGAACCAAAATTGACAGACAGGCAGACAGACAATATCCAGCAGACAGGAAGGTCTGACATGCAAGAAAGCAGGCATATCTGGCAAGCAGGCAGGCAAGTGTGCAAGTGAGAAGGCAGTCTGCTGATGGCTCCCAAGATTAGCAATTAATAGAGCAGGATGCTAGCTCAAGTCTAAAGAATTGGAGGTTGGAGGATGAGTCAGATGCAAGATACAGACTTAGCAGAAAGCAAACCAGCTATGACCAAATGCCCAGTATATTAAAAGCAAGTCACACTCCTGAGGAAACATCCTTTTAATTGATTGGCTGTTCATAGCCAACAATCATAGAGTTAACAACACTGGATTAGATTTAACCTTGGGGATAACCACATCTTAATTGCCAAAACAATGGGAATCCTGGCCCAGTTAATTTGACACAAACCTTTACTACAACTAAGCAAAACAGATATGTGAAAAGCATAGCTGATAGGATGGATTGAATCCTTGTCTGACTCCCTACAGACACTACAATTCATTTGCTGTATACCAAGTCCTGGTATGGTGCTGTAGGATAAGTGCAGGACTGCTAACTCTAAGGTCAGTGATTCAAACCCACCAGTTACTCCTCAAAAACCCTATACAGAATGTCTGAGTGAGAAACTACTCAAGAGCATTTTAAAAATAATACACTACATCTGTTTAAGGAGACTACATTTCCTTCTGAGACATTCCAGGTAAAGCATTTTTAAGATTAAGATTAGACTTGAAAAATCACAAGTAGCTTTTAGCCAGAAGACAAGAACTTCACCATTAATTCACTCAAGTTCTTTAGAAAATTCTACTACTCAGAAAATTATTAAATCAGAAATTTCAGAGACTCTCTTTTATGCTTTTGATCAGTATAATAATTCTGTTCAAATTATTTCAGTACATGGTTTATTTGCATAGGATTGACTATCACAGCAATGCATTCAATTTACATAACCAATAAAAAAGACAAAAAGAACAAAATGGATGTCAGAAGAATCTCTGAAAATTGTTCTTGAATGTAGAGTAGCTAAAGTAAAAGGAAGATAATAGGAAGTAAAAAAGTTATTAAAGGGTCTTTCAAGGAGACAAAGTATTATAATGAAATATGCAAAGATCTGGAGGTAGAAAACCAAAAGAGAAGAATATGTTCAGCATTTTTCAGGCTGAAATATTTTTTTTAAAACTTCAAGTGTTAAGTTGAAATAACAAAGGATTCCAGGTGCAAACTATGTAGGATCATGACTCACTTATCTGTTTGTCACACGGTGGTAGCTGACATGTTGATGTGATGCTGCATGTTATGCCACCAGTATCTTAAATACTAACTGTGTCACCAATGGAGGTCAGGTTTCTCTGGCACTTCCAGATTAAGATAGACTAAGAAGAAGGAGAAGAGGTCTATTTTTGAATATTTAGTCACTGAAAAACTTATGAATGTTTGTTGTTGTTATTATGTGCTGTGGAGTCAGTGCCAACTCATAGTGACCCTGTACAGGGCTTCCAAGACTGTAAATCTTTACAAGAGCAGAAAACCTCATCTTTCTCCTGAAGAACAGCTGGTATTTTCAAACTGCTGACCTTGAGGTTGGCAGTCCAAATCATAACCACTACGCTACCAGAGCTCCTTTATGAATGTTTAGTTACTGAAAAATAGTGGACCACTGACAACATCAGTATACTGAATATTGAAACATGATAAAGAAAAACAGAATATTATCAAATATAGTGTTGGAAGATTGCCGAGGACTGGACTCGACATTGTTGTCACGAGTGTTTGGTTCACGAGGAGGGGAGATCCAGCGGCGATAGGGATAGCGAAAGAATACACAGACAAACAGAAGAAGGGAGACAATGAGGCACCCCAAAGCCAGG
>NW_006408714.1:3852557-3854817 GCF_000296735.1 Chrysochloris asiatica
CTGGTGGGACAAAACTCAGTAAAACAGCACCAAACATCCATTGATAATAAATACATGGTATGTATGAAGTATGAATACAGAAAATTTAAAGTTGAAAAAAAAAAAAAAAAGGAATATCCAAGGCATCAGTGAGCTGAAATGAATTGCTATTGGGAATTTTGAATTGGACAATCACATGAATAGAATGACAAATTAAAGGGGAATGGTGTCACACTCGTGATCAGAAAGCACATTCCAAGATCTATCTTAGAGTACAATGTAGTCTGTAATAGGATATTAACCATACACATACAAGAAAGACCAGTTAATACCACAATTATTCAAATTTATGCACTAAATACTAAAACCAGCAATGATGAAATTAAATAATCCAATCAAATTTTTCAGTCTGAAATGGATCAAATATCAATCAAGACATACTGATAATTATAGGTAATTGGAATATGAAGTTTGGAAACAGAGGGAAGATCAGATGTTAGAAAATATGACTTTGGTAATATAATTAAATCTGGAGATTGTATGATAGACCAGTGACTTAGTCATTGCAAGTACCTCCTTATAGCAACAAAAAAAGTGGCTATATACATGGATTACAGCAGGTAGAATATACAGGAATAGAATTTACATCTGCAAGAGACAGTGGAAAGCTCAATATCATCACTAAAAACAAGGCCTGGGGCAGACTGTGGAACAGACCATCAATTGTACAGACACAAATTCAGGCTGAAGCTGAAGAAAATAAAAGCAAGTTCACAAAAGTAAAAATGTGACCGTGTACATAGCCCACCCAAATTAGAGTTCACATCAAGAACAGATTTGATGTATTAGACACTAATGACAGAAGACCAGAGGAACTATAGGATGATACCAAGAACATCATACAAGAAGAAAATTAAAAATCATTAAAAATGCAGGAAAGAAAGAAAAGATCAAAAGGGATGTCAAAAGAGACTGTGAAACTTGTTCTCCAGCATATAGGTGCTAAAACAATTGTAAGAATTGAGGAAGTCATGAAGTTAAAAAGAAACTTTCCATGACTGTAAATTTAGCATGGCTAGACATGCTGGGTAAAATGGAGGGTCAGAGAAAAAGAGGAAGACCCCCAACGAGATGGATCAGCCAGGTGGCATCATTGATGGTATCAAGTGTGGCAGCGGTAGTGAGGTTGGCCCAGGATCAGACACTGTTTCATTCTGCTGTGCATGAGGTCACTATCAGGCGGTTCCGATTCGATGGCACCTGACAACAACAACAACAACAACAGACAAAGTATTACAATGAAATATTCAAAGAATTGGAGTTGGAAAACCAAAGGGAACACATTCAGTATTCTCAAGTTGAAAGAACTGAAGAAAATATTCAAGACTCTACTTACAATATTGAAGCATGAGCAAAATATTGAATGATACATAATGCATCAAAATAAGAAGGAAAAGAGGCAGGGCTTGATGGTGTATAGGGTAGAGGTGCAGTAAAGATCTCTGTCAGCAATACCACAGAATACCAGATGAAGCAGGTTCAGGGCAGAGCTCCAACCACATAGGATAGGTAGGAATATTTTTAAAAGTTTGAAGACTTATAGCTAGTGGAACTTGTAGTGGAAGAAAGAAATCTCATGCTTTAGAATCTGCCAGGGTTGGTTGCTTGGAGTCCACAACTTGGGCAAGACCAAATGGCAAGCCCAAGCAGGGGAGCAAGCAGACCAACCATAGACTAGCCACGGGAACCTCACAGGAAAGGTGGACAAAATGCTTTGCTGGTTTTGCTTTGTTCTGATTTTTTTTTTTTTTTTTTTTGCTATCTGTTCATCAGACTCCCACTCTTGGTGCACCTTCATTCTGGTGATTAAAGAAGGTGCTTGAGTGAGTGGACACACTCCAACCCCACCACTGTTGGGTTCCTCTGCCACGCATGCACACAGATAATCTCAGCATTGAAAGAGACAGACAGCACAGTAACCAGCCCTGAACTATTTATTAATAGTGAAAAGGCCAGAACAAGGGGTATGGTGAGGGAGAGAGAGTTAAAAACAAAACAGGCCAAAAATTAAATCCTGAGGTACAGAATAACAACCAACAGTGGCATCTTGAAGTTTATCAGGCAGCCTTGAAGGAAAGAAGCTAAAAGAGTATATTAAAATCATACTTATAGTCTACAGATATTTTTTTTCTACTCTCCCACCTCTCCCTTTTTTGTGATTATAGACTACAGTATCCAATCTAGGTTTTTGTTGTTGTTGTTGGTTGGTGTTTTTGTTGTT
>NW_006408714.1:3855455-3856716 GCF_000296735.1 Chrysochloris asiatica
AGAATAGAAGAGATGGAAGCCAGAGCTAGTGATCTGGAAGACAAATTACTCAATACTACAGCAAACAGAAAAAAGGATTAAAAACATCTGAAAAAGATCTAAGATTCATGTTGGACAACATGAAGAGGAATAACTTAAGAATTACTGGCATTCTGGAACAGGAAGAATCACACAAGTCCATAGAGGACATAGTTGCAGAATTGCCAGAAGAAAATTTATTTTACATATTGAAAAGTTAAAAGATAAACATTCAAGAAGCTCAACGAACCCAAGGAAAGATAAACCCCAAAAAGATTATGGTATCACCAAGACATACCATAATCAAGCTCTCCAAAATCAAAGGTAACGAGACAATCCTGAAAGCAGCTAGGGAAAAAAGAAGTGTTACATACAAAAGCAAGCAAGTCTTTGTATCTCTCAGTAGAAACCATGCAGGCAAGAAGGCAATGGGGATATATATATAAAACTCTGAAAGAAAAACAACAACAACAAAAAAAAAAAACAACAACTGACAACTGAGAATCCTTTATCCAGCAAAGCTATCAATCAAATATGATAATGTAATCAAAACATTCCAGCATGAACAGAAGTTAAGGGATTTTGCCAAAGTCAACACTGCGCTACAAAATATTCTACAGGAAGTTCTGTGGACTGAGAACCAACAGGAACAGACAACAACCAGAGGTTGGCATACGTGGCAGCATCTCACAGAACTAAATTGACAAATGGAAGAGTCGAGAACAGAACAAAACTACAAGAACAAACTCAGAGAATCTGGGAGGTCAATCTATGATCAAAACAATTACAATGTAAAAGAAAGTAAACACGCAGGAACAGAGATCAAAAAGGTGAAAAGGTCAGGTAGATTACAGGAAAAATAGGCTGCACTAAGTGGAGGGAAAAGTTAATGGAATATAAGGTAACCTCAGAGAAAATAAACACTTCACAACATACCAAGAAGATGAAAATCCAAGAATAACATGGAAACCTTAAAACTATGGGGAAACTCACAAGAAAGAACACAAAAAGCATGAACTCAGCACAGGAAGCCACGCAGAACAAAGGAAACAGTAATACCACACACACACAAAAAGTAATGACAGCAGTTAATGCACACCTATTGATAATTACACTGAATGTAAGTGGATTAAATGCACCAGTCAAGAGCTGGAGGGTGGCAGAATGGATAAGAAAACAAGATCTTTCAATAGGCTGTTTGCAAGAGGCACATCTCACACACAGAGACAAAAACAGATTAAAA
>NW_006408714.1:3857315-3859699 GCF_000296735.1 Chrysochloris asiatica
ACTGGGTAGTAGAAGAAATAAAACATGAACTCACAAATTTCCAAGACACAAATGAGAACGAACGCACAACATACCAAAATCTTTGGGACATGGTGAAAGTGGTGCTGAGAGGACAATGTATTGCAATAAACACACACATCCAATAAAACATTTAAAAAGAAAAAAAGAAGTTGGAAGGTATATACAGAGTCAGTATACCAAAAAGAAATGGTTGATGTTCAATTATTTCAAGAAATACTATATGTCCAAGAATTGATGAGACTGAAGGAAAAATTTGAGCTGAATTGAAAGCCTTGGTACAAAGCAAGACACTAAGAATCGACAGAATACAGATTGAAATATTTCAATGAACAGATAGATGCAGCATTTGAGACACTTACTCATCTATGACAAGAAATTTGAAAGACAGCTACCTGGCCAGCCGATTGGAAGAGTTTCATATTTAAGCCCATTCCATTGAAAGGTGATTCAATAGAATGTGGAAATCATAGAACAATATCATTAATATCACATGTAAGTAAAATTTTTCTTTAAAATAAGTTCAAAATGGCTACAACAGTACATCCACAGGGAACTGCTGTATATTTAAGACAGATTCAGAAGAAGATGTGAAATGAGTTATATCATTCCTGATATCAGATGGATCTTGGCTAAAACAGAGAATGCCAGGAAGATATTTACTTGTGCTTTATTGACTATTCAAAAACTTTTGATTGTGTGGCTCATGACAAGACATGGAAAAGATTGTGAAGAATGGGTAATCCAAAACACTTAATTGTGCTCATGAGGAACCTGCATATAGACCAAGAGACAATAATTAAAAGAGATCAAGGAGATATTAAATGGTTTAAATTCTGGAAACATGTGCACCGTGGTTGTAATCTTTCACCATGTTTTCTAAATCTGTATGCTGAGGAAATAATCTGAGAAGGCGGGTACTATGAAAAAGAATCCAGGATTGGAGAAAGACTCATTAACAACCTATGATATGTAGACAATACAACCTTGCTTGATGAAAGCGAAATTTAAATACTTACTGATGAAGATCAAAGACCACAGCCTTCAGCATAGACTGCACCTCAATGTAAAGAAAACAAAAATCATCACATCTGGTACAATGGATAACATTATAATAAAAGGAAAAGGAATTGTGAAGTGTCAAAGTCTTTGTTTTGCTTGAATCTACACTCTGGGCTTATGGAAGCAGCAGTCAAGAAATAAAATGACATATTGCATTAGGCAAATCTGCTACCCAAGACTTCTTTAAAGTGTTCAAGAGCAAAGATATCAGTTTTAAGACCAAGGTGCACCTGACCTAAGTCATGGTATTTTCAATTGCTTCATGTGCATGTGAAAGTTGGCTATTTAATAAGGAAGACCACGGAAGTACTGATGTATTTGAGTTTTGGGTTTGGAGGAAATTATTGAAAGTGCCACGGACTGCCAGAAGACAATCAAATGGAAATATTATAGCCAGAATGCTCCTTAGAAGTCATGATGGTATGATTTTGTCTCTTATAGCTCAGACATATTATCAGAAGGGACAAGCCACTGGAGAAAAACATCATGCTTGGTAAAATGTAGGGTTAGCAAAAAAAGGAAGTCCTCTAATGAGAAGAGTTGGCAAATTGGCAGCAGCAATGGGCTCAAGCAGTTGTGAGGATGGCACAGGGTCGATTAGTGTTTCATTAGGCTTTGCAGTTCACTAAGAGTCAAAACTGACTTGGTGGCACCTGACAACAATTATGAATCAAATCAATGAATATAGCATTCAGTGAGTATTTCAACTTAGTGTAAATAAAAAAAACAATCCTCACATCTTGACCAGTAAGCAATATAGTGGAAATCAAAGAAAATATTAAACTTGTCAAGGATTTGATTTTACTTGGATCTACAATCATTATTCATGGAAATAGCAATCAATAAATCAAATGATGCATTGCAATGCATAGATCTAATGCAAAATATTTGACTGAAGTGTTAAGGAGCCAAGATGTCACTCTGAGGACTTATGTGAATCTGACCCAAGTCAGGGTATTTTCATCACATTATATGCATGTAAATGGTGAATATCAAATAAGGAACAGCAGAGCAAAATTGATGCATTACAGTTATGGTGTTGGGTAAGAAAATGGAAAGTACTATGGAATGCCAGAAGAACAAACAGATCTGTCTTCTTAGAAGCACATAATTCTCCTTACAAGTAAGAATGATGAGTCTTTTTCTCATGTACTTTGGACATGTTATCAGGAGGAACCAATCCCTGGAAAAGCACTTCATGCTTGGTAAAGCACAGGGTCCTTGAAAAACAGGAAAACCCCCCAGTGTGGAGGCTGCAACAATGGGTAAAAACGTATCAGCATGACATCCTTTTCCAGTGACTG
>NW_006408714.1:3860363-3863570 GCF_000296735.1 Chrysochloris asiatica
TGCTGGTATGAACTGCAAAGTCGGCAGTTCAAGCTCACCAGCTGCTCCTCAGAAACCTTATAGAGGATTGCTATGGACCAGAACTGACTCTATGGCACTTAACAGTAACAACAAAAATATGAATCTAGATTTTACCATGAACAGTTTAAATCACTATGAGTCAGAATAAACTGGACAACAATTGGTAATCATTAATATTATTTGATAGTGATATATTTTTTCTGCATTATATGATCTAATAAAATGATAAAATCTTTCATGTATTTAGGATCCATGTAGAATGGTACTGGCCTACCTTTATGATTATGCAAGAATACTATGTATTCCTGTTGCCTAAAATCAATAAAAAATCACTGTTGTTAAATTATAATGATACTTGCATAGGCCTCAAGTTAGAAATTCAAAAGAGAAGAACACAATCAGAATTTCTCAAGCTGAAAGAACAGAAAAAATATTCAAGCTTTGACCTGCAATATTGGAGGATTCTATGAGAGTCTGGTGTGGCATTGTAGGTTAATGCACCGGACTGCAAAGCTGTTTGAACTGCAAAGTCAGTGGTTCAAGCTCATCAGCAGCTCCTCAAAAACCCTACACACGGTCGCTATAGGTCAGAACCAACTCGACGGCACTTAGCAACAACAAACAACATGGGAGTCTTGGTGTGACACTGTGGGTTAGTGTGTTGGACTACAAGGTCAGTTTGAACCACAAGGTCAATGGTTCAATCTCACCAGCCACTCCTTGAAAACCCTATATAGGGTCACTGAAGGAATTGTTGAAAAACAAGGCTTCAGGAATTGACAGAAAACAAATCAAAATCTTTCAACAAACTGATGTAGCACTGGAGGCATTCACTCATTTATGCCAAGAAATTTGGAAGACAGCTACCTGGCCAACTGATGGAAAGAAATCCATATTTGGGCCCATTCCAAAGAGAGGCAACCCAACAGAATGAGGAAATCATCAAACAATATCATGAATATTGAATGCAAGTATATTTTTTTTTTCATAAGGTAATTTAAAAATGTCTGCAACAGTACAGCTACAGGGAACTGTCAGAAATTCAAGCTGGATTCTGAAGAAGGTTTGAAATGAAGGTGCTCATTACTGACCTCAGATGAATCCCAGCTGAAAGCAAAGAGTAGCAGAAAGATGTTTACTTGTGCTTTATTGACAATTCAAAGACTTTCTATTCTGTGGATCATGACAAGTATGAATAACATTGCAAAGAACACTTAATTGTGCTCATGAGGAATCTGTTAATAGAGCAAGAGGCAGTCATTTGAATAGGACAAGAGGATATTGAATGGATTAAAATCAGGGAAGGTGTATGCCATGAGAGTATCCTTTCACCATACTTATTTAATATGTATGATGAGTAAATAATCAGAGAATATGGATTATATGAAGACGTACATTGCATCTGGATTGGAAGAAAACACATTAACAACCTGCAATATACAGATGATACAACATTGCTTGCTGAGAGTGAAAAGGACTTAAAATTGAACTTCAATATAAAAAAAACAAAAATCCTCACAACTGCCTCAATAAATAACATCATAATAAGTGGAGAAACGATTGAAGTTGTCAAATGCTTCATTTTGCTTGGATCCACAATGAACACTCATGGATGTAGCAGTCAAGAAATCATACGATGTATTCCATTAGGCAAATCCGGCCCCAGACAAGATGGATTGGCTCAGTGGCAGCAGCAGTGGGCTCACGGATAATAACAATTGTGAGGATGGTACGGGACAGGACAGGGTTTCATTCTGTTGTGCATAAGGACTCTATAACGCAGAGCCAACTCTACAGCACTTAACAACATGTTATTAAAATGCTTTGTGTGGCACTATAGGATAAACACTAGGCTGCTAACTGCAAGGTTGGTGGTTCAAACCCACCAGCTGCTTGTTTGAAACACTATACAACGTTACTATGAGTCAGAACTACCTCATTGCCACTTAACAACAACAATGAGCTTGTCATTAGTTGCTTTTAGGGTTTTTTTCCCCGCATATTTTTGTTTTGTTTTATTTGTTTTGCTCTAGTATATATCACTCAAGGATCCAGTTGGTTAAATGCATACAACTAGTTACAAATAGCATACCTGCTATTTCAATATAATATATTTGAGATTATCTAAAGTGGCATATTAAAAGTTTCACTAGCCAGATATCACCTAAGAAAAAACTTAATGGACGCATATCCTTTTTCTTTTAAAGCTGTGCAAAAAAATTAAACACCTAATGAGGCTTAATCTAATTGCAATGGCACCCTGATGTATTGTTTTCTTAGAGCCCCTGCAGTTTCATTTACTGTCTTAGACCTTTGAGAGGTGAGCAAATCACCAACAAGACAAAAACTGTCACCAATATGTGCTTTTCCTTCTATTTTTAATACTCAGACAGGGTATATATTGGTGATGCGTTACTCCCAAACTATTTCTCATATACCACTTTTCTTATTGTGGCTTTTCATACAGTACCTTTTCATACAGTGTTGGTTGTCGGTTAAATCTGTGCTGAGAGAAGTGCATACTATAGCATCCTGGATTCAATGCTACTGTAATTAACAGACATGTATTTTTGTGTAACTTGCTTACTCTCTCTATGCCACAGTTCATGTCCTTCTTATATTATGATAAAAATAATGTTTACCTCATAGAGTCACTATAAAACTCAAATTCTTAAGAAATATTATAGTCTTAGAATGGTGCTAGCACCCTATACCTCTATGTAAAGATTTGCTATTACTATTATTTACTGTTCTCTTTCATTAGCATTGATATGCATTATGTTTTCTTTTCCCCATTTTTTAAACTGTTCCACTTTTCCATTAATTTCCATCATTAATTTGATGTATTAATTATATAAATAGATTCTCAGGTAAAGTCCTGATATGTATAAACCTTCAATGGCTCTCAAGTACCAACAGAATTCAAGCTTCCTAATTTAATTTTCAAAAGATTCCACAGAAATGATCCCAATTTATGACTTCCCCCAGATGTTTACATACTGTATAAGCACAACAAATTTCTGAGTAGGTTTTTCAGTCTATATAAGCCTTTTGTTTTTTTTTTTTTTGGTCTCATTATTCCCTCATAATCATCATCTGTCTTAACCTTTATTTTCCTTCAGTTTTCATTCTGGTCTAACTCAGGTTTCATTCTGGTCATTAAGATTTCCAAGTAACCCAGAAATT
>NW_006408714.1:3864571-3870045 GCF_000296735.1 Chrysochloris asiatica
AAAAAAAAAAAAAATTAACACAAGGGAGAACTTGAGAAAATATGTTGAGACTAGATATCATCTGGCTTTCAATTCCCTAACTGCCTAAACCATTCCAAAATAATTTCCATGAAAATTATAACTTTAACCATGTTTAAAGAAAGAATGGTATTCATTTCCTAATGTTGCACAAGAAATTACTACAAATTTAGCAGCTTAAAACAACATCCATTTATTAGCTTTCAGGTATGTAGATTAGTCTCACAATGCCAAAATCAAGGCACTTTCAGAGAAAGGAATTTGGCAGAAGCCATGTCATCAAGGAACAGAGTAGGGACGGACCCTGCTCATGAAAAGCTTGTTGTTTTAGCAAAGCAACAATGAGTTTCTCCGTGGTTGGCAAAGCCACAAGGAGAACCCTATGCAAAGGCCCTGAAATCCTTGTTCTTTCCTTTTTGAATAATTCATTTTGATTTTTCTTGATTTTATTATGGAAGTTTTTTAGTAGGCTTTACTATAATCATATGCTTTTCAATATTCATATTAACGATTAAAAACTTACATTTAAGGAACCTTTACACCATATTCAATCATGTGTAGTTATAATAATTGCTTTCACACTAACAATAAGTTTCACCACTAGGATAAACCACACCAGCTAAAGTTTTGCCTATTCAAGTTTAGGATTACAATCAACATTTTGTTCTACATTCTGTGTAGTTTCAGTCAGGGACATTAAGACCCCTGGAAAGTAGCTTGAACACAGTTAAGGGCTGAGGGAACAGTAATAGATCATAGGTAGAAATTTAACTAGATGTTTTGAATAGAGAAGTTGTTAGTATAAGGAAGTTGTTCCATTTCTTCTTAACTACAAAACTTTAAGTGCCTTTTTATGTTCTTGTTTTTCTTGTTTAATCAATCATGAGAAACAACTGTGTTGTCAGTTACGATAGGAAATAATGTTTAGGTACATGTTGTGATTGATGAATTTATAGAAAATAATAGGTGAGGGTAGAAATAGGAGTTAATATTTAGAATTATGTTTTAAGGTTAACCTGACATTTTAGGGAAGATTAGAAAAGAACAAAGTCACTTACAATAATCAGATATTATCAGGGTAGCTAGGGAGTATAAGGAAGCAAGATGTCAAATATTTTGATGTTCTTTGATGTAGCTTGAAAGTTCATGATTCATAAAGAATGTAGTCACTGAATATATTATACTGTGAAGAAATTGATTACTATGAAATCACTGTGTATTGTAATGTTATAAAAAGAGCTGAAAATTTGAGTAAAAGGAGAAGAAGATCTTGGATTCATCACAACCCATCGACTCTGTGTGATTAATTCCGCCCACTCCACATACCCCTTCTAGAGCCCCCTAATAATTTGTTGAGGCTAGTCCTCGACACTCCATCTTTTTGCTATTGTATATAGTGTTACAATGATCATGGGGATGGATATATCTACTACTGCCATGGCTCTTATTTATTGGGGATATATTCCAAGGTAGGGATTCCTGGACCATAGGGTGTTGCTATTTCCAACTTTTTGAGGAAATAGCAATACCCTATTTTCCACACTGGTTCCATCATTTTAGTTTCACCAGCAATTTAGGATTGTCCAGTCTTTCCACATCCTCACCAGCATTTGTTGTTTTCTGTTTTTTCTCTTTAACTTTTCTAACAATGGTGGGATGAGATAATATATACGGACCACTAACTGAAAGGTTGTCAGTTCAAACCTACCAGATGCTCTACAGAAAGCCTTTAGAAGGTCATTATGATTTGGAACTGACTCAAAGACACTTAATAAAAACAAAAACAATGGCTAATGACCACAAATATTTCTTCATATGTTCCTTGGTTGACTAAATGCCTTCTTTGATTAAGATGTATGTTCATGTCCTCTGCACATTTTCTCATTGGGTTGTCTTTTTTTTGTAGAGGTGTTGTAGAGTTGCATAAATTTTAGCGATTAATTCCTTGACTGATATGGCATTGGAAAAAGTTTTCCCCTGTCTATGGGATTTCTTTTTACTCTTTTGGTCGGATATTTTATTGTACATAATTGTTGAATTTTTAGGAGGTGTCAGCCATCAATTTTGTCTTCTGCTGTTTGTGTGTTTGATAAAGTATTAATGCCATGTATCAGAATGTATTAATATATTAATGCCAAATTAATGTATTAATGCCAAAGTTTGTCTCTAATTTTTTATAGATGATCTTTATAGTTCTAGGTTTTACATTAAGGTTTTTCATCCATGCTGAGTTTACTTTTGTATGTTGCATAAGATATCAGTCATTTCATTTTTAAGAAAATAGCTTTCCAGTTTTGCCAGCACTATTTTATTTATTTATTTTTTAGAACTGTCTCTTCCCAATTTGATGTACTTTTCCCTTCTGCTATATACTTTAAGGGGCTCCGGTAGTATAGTATGCTGTGAGTTGGGCTTTTAACTGTAAGGTCAGCTGTTCAAATTTCTCAGCGACGCCATTGGAGAAAATGAGGCTTTCTACTCCTGTAAAGATTTACAGCCATGGAACTGACTCCATGACAACACGTAGCCACCATCACTACCACAACTATATTCTAGAATGAACTTTGAATTATAGTTTGGTTCATTCTAAACTCAAAACCTAAGTTAAATGAAAATATGACACAAGTGAGAAAAACCTTATGAGCACTACACAAAATTAATTTCCAAAACAAATACAAAGAAAATATTCCTAAGTGTTTTGAGCCAAAGTAATACTATTCATGTGGATATGTAATTTCAGAAATATAGACACACTAAGAAACTCAGATCAATGCAGTAAGAACCTGTTTTCCTATATCCTTCAATAACTTTTGCCTTAGAAAAGCAAGTTCTTGCCCCAGTTGGAGGTTTGCTCCAATTTATTTATTGTATTGTCGATCTGTCTTCAGAATAATACATATTTAAATATTACATATATTTCAATATATACTTAAAATAATATATGTTCATATATTCTCCAAGGTCACTCCAAAATATAATATTGTAAGTCAGAATATTATAATTTATCTAGCATTGATTGAATTGTGTCTCTCAAAAGATGTGACAAGCTGTTTGGTCCATGATTCTCAGTAGTTTGTCAGTTACAAAATGATGCAATGTGGCATTTATTCAATGACTCTCCATGATGTGATCTGATGTGAGAAGTAAACACTTTTAATTCCTTTCATGTCCTGATATGATGTAAAGGGTGATTCACAGGGGTATGGTCACTAAAGACTTTAATCTTATAAGAGATAAAATTAAAGAAAAGTGAGCAAAGAATTCACTACAATTAAGGAAAAAGGCTGGGAACTGTGTGTCTCCTTTGTACCTGGGGTCCCTGAACTATGAAACTTTTCCATCACAACTATATTCTAGAATGAACTTTGAATGATGGTTTAGCTCATTCTAAAACCAAATCCAAACTTCAATGAAAAATATTACACAGCTGAGAAAACCCTTATGAAAACTATGTAAATCTAACTTCCAGGGGAAAATTGATACCAAGAGGCATGGAGATGTCCAAAATGACAGGGC
The DNA here is from genome assembly GCF_000296735.1 of Chrysochloris asiatica. NCBI lineage: Eukaryota > Metazoa > Chordata > Mammalia > Afrosoricida > Chrysochloridae > Chrysochloris > Chrysochloris asiatica. The sequence goes on from NW_006408714.1 coordinate 3,868,106, forward strand.
CACAGATGCTGAGTGGAGACAAGGAACTGTCTGTGAACTAACAGAGAGATAAAGCCTTCCCTTAGAGTTGACATTCTGAATTTCAACTTCTAGTCTGTAAACTGTGAGACTTTATTTTGCTTGAATTACAAATCAACATTCATGGAAACAGTAGTCAAGAAATCAAATTTTGTATTATATTAGGCAAATCTGCTGCAAGAGACCACTTTAAAGTGTTAATGAGTAAAGATGTCACATTAAGGACTAAGGATAACTTGACCCAAGTCATGGTATTTTCAATTATGTCATATGCATGTGGAAGTTGGACAACGAAAGGGAATTTCAGAGAATTATGGATGCTTTTGAGTTATGACGTTAATAGTACTAAAAGTACTATAGGCTGCCAAAAGAACAAATAAATCTGTCTTGGGAGAAATACAGTCCAAATGTTCTTCAAAGCAAGAATGGTACGACTTCTTTTCTAGTACTTTAGATATGTCAGTAAAGAACAATTCCTAGAGAAGATATCATGCTTTGTAAAGTGAAATCTCAGCAAAAAAGAAGAAGAATCTCAATGAGACAGACTGATACAGTGGCAGCAACAATGGGCTCAAGCATAGTAATTATTGTGAGAATAACCCAGGACTAGGCAGTGTTTTGTTCTGTTGTGCATAGGGTCACTGTTAGTTGGAACCAGTTCAAAGACACTTACCAACAACAAACAGAGAATACATTTCTGTTTGTTATAGCCATCAACTTGTGATATTTCTGTTACAACAGCACTAGATAACCAGCATAATCATGTACCAAGGAGATAGATATCTGAACATCATGTGAGTGTAGAGTAGGTAGACTAGAAATACAACTTATTGTTCAGACAATAGTTCTAAGGACAGCCATAAGGTAGCAAAGTGACTTCCTATAGACTGTGTGAACAGAAGTTGTTGCTGTCACTTGCTCACACTCCCTCATTCTTTAACTACTTCTTATCTGCTTATGTGTTACCTTTATATCTTACAGATAACTATATTATCCAAAGTGCTAGACATTTCTCGAAGATTCGGGCTTACTCCTTAAAAAGTCAAGAGTTATGGTAAATGTTAGCTAACCACTAAAAAAATGGAAAAACAAAACACACAACACCAAAAACTTACTTCAGTTAAGTGTGCCAAACCTATGTCTTGGAGCTAATAGCTTTGAAGTCCTATGGTAACAGCATTTTAGTACAAATGTGGGAGTATGAACCAAGGCAGTAATCCCACTTGAAGTTGCCAAGAATATACAGTGTTAGTGATAAGTACCACAGCAGTGGTCATGGAAACCTTTCACTTCAAAATCACAGCACCCCACACTGTAGACTGTGTGAACAGAAGTTGCTGCTGGCACTTGCTCACACCCCCTCATTCTTTAACTACTTCTTATCTGCTTTCTAGTTCTCACCTTTTGAGAAGTGACCATCTTAAATGTTACTGATGGTCTCAAGATTGCCAAATTTGTTTTTGTTTTTGTTTTTTTTAACCAAGTTAGTTGCAAAACGTTTATTGAGTATGTTTGAGACCCCAAATACATAGATTAAAAGAGCAAGACTTCTTCCCCACCCCCACAAAAAATCTTTCATTCAAAGATGGACATAAAATCATGTAAAAATGTTAAACCTGCTTCTCTCAATTCCAACACACAATGAGATCATAGAACGACAGAGGAATGTGCTCCACAGGGTGACCAAGGCTGTAACTTTTCATGGAAACAGACTGTCTTAAATATCTCCTAAGGAACAGCTAGTGAATTCAAACCACTGAGCTTTTTGCTAGCAGTACAATGCTTAATTCACTGTGCCCCCAGAACTCTGCAAAATCATTTTCTGGTGGTTGTTATTATTGCTATTGTGTGACATTGACTCAATTCTGATTCATAGCAACCTGTATAGAACGGTTTCCAAGGCTTTTATTAAATATATATAT
>NW_006408714.1:3870560-3878371 GCF_000296735.1 Chrysochloris asiatica
TATGGTCTTCCTTATTCACTGTCCAGCTTTCACATGCATATGAGATTATTGAAAATACCATGGCTTGGGTCACTATGCTCCCTAAAATCATGTATGTAAACATTTATATTTATGATACAAATCAGTACTTTAAGAGGTATCCTGATAGTAGGAACTGCTATGAGACTACCGAGAAAAGATAGATAAATGACTCAGTAAAGAATCTGGAAATTTTTACTGAAGATTTGGAACTGAATCTATTATCTCTGACAAATTGTACAATAGTCACCTCAGAAACTTCTGGTGAGGAAAAAAAAAAAAAATCTACAATTTTTTTCTAAAGCTGAACATTCTTTCTTTTTTGAACGAACCACATGTATCCATCAGACAGCATTACTTATTTCTAAGTAATAAAGTTCTATGTTGCTATTAGTTGCTGTGGAATGGATTCAGATTCATGTCAATCTATGAATGTAGAGTTAAACTGCTCCAAGGATTTTCTTTTGGAAACAGATTGTCCTTCCTTTTGAGGCACCTCTTCATGTGTTTGAACAGCCAACATTTTGGCTGGTCGATGAACACTTAACAATTTCTATGACCCACTTGCTTGGGAGTTCTATAATAAACCATTTTATAAAAAGTTGAGATGAGACCCAAAACACCAATTTCAAAGAGATAATATCACCTTAGATGAAACAAATATAAAGAAAATGGGAAATAAATATTTTAATAACTTTATGCCAATAAATTCAACAACTATGTGAAAAGGGCAAATTCCTTCAAAGGCAGAGGCTACTAAGGTTCACGGAAGAAGAATTATGTTGTTGTTGTTGTCAAATGCTGCCAAGTTGGTTCTGACTCTTAGAGATCCTGTACAAGGTTTCTAAGAAGTAGCTGGTGAGTTTAAACAACTGACCTTGTGAATAACAGTCCAGTGCTTATCCTACAGTACCAGTCTAGGGCCTCAAGAGTTAGATACCCTGATATTTATTCATAAAATTTAAACTGTAGTTGCAAAACTTCTCTCTGGGAAAATTCCATGCTGATGTGGTTCACTAGTAAATTCTACCAAATACTCAGGAAGAAAAATCAATTTTACCTAAATGTTTCCAGAATATTTAAGAGATAGGAATACCTATGAATTCACTATATGAAGCTAGCATCACTTCGATAGCAAAACTAAACAAATATTTTAATAAATGAAAACTACAAACCAATATACATAATGAATCTAGGAGAGGGTATCAAAAACTTCTTGGAAAAATTAAATTAAAAGAGAATGGAGCTATCACTCAATTCACAATAAAAACGTTAAAAAAAAAAGAGAAAGAGAGAGAGAATGGAATTTTTCCACCAACTTTTTGAAGCTTCCTTGTAGATGTATAATTTCTTTGGAAATCTAAAAATACATAGAATGATGACTCATCACTTCCAAGTAGATTTGATTCAAGAAATCCAATTTTGTTTTAACATTAGAAAATCCAATATAATTTCCTAATAAAATACTCAAGAAACTGGGAATAGAAGGAAACATTTTCAACCCACTAAAGAACATTTTTTTTGAAAAACACACAGGCAACATCATCAGAAGTGTGGCAGGTATGGTAATGCACCAGATAGTCCTTGAGGGAAAGCACCAATGAGTGGTTTCTATTAGTTATTGGAATTTCCTTCACTATCTATGAGGCATCATTTCATAATTTAAAACTAACTGTCATAGATGCTATTTTCCATAGAAATACCAATGAACATCAAAGTTAATGATGAGAAGCTGAATACTTTCTTGATGAAATGAGGAACAAAACTTTCTAAAACTTTGCTTCTTTTAACTATAAACTGATCAGTGAACTTCATCTAGATCTATGGTGACTAGTTTCTCGTTTCTCAGATGAGACTAAGGCTTAAAAATACAATGCTATGAAGATGGTGCTGTTTAAAAGTCTGTGGCTGCACCTCATTGTCTATAGCTGTGTGATCAGAAATATTTTTGAGTGATTGAATAAATGAATAAACTCATCTCTCATAATAAACAGTAAGTGCTTGACTATCAAAAATCTATTAACTCATCACCAAATTTGCTGTTGTGTACCATTGAGTCAGTTCTGACTCAGTGACCCTCTATAGGATTTCCTAGGCTTTAAATCTTTATGGGAGCAGAAAGCATCATTTTTCTCCTTGGAGCTGCTGGTGGTTTTGAACTGTTGACCTTGTGGATAGCAGCTTCACATAGCAAACTACACTACTTAAGCCCTTTCTTTCAACAACAAACTTTCAACTAGACACTGGAAATAAATAGTTAAAGAAGGTAGGTTTTATTTATTTATTTATATTTTTTCAAGTTTAATCAATAGTGAAGTAGCAGAACTCTAAAAAGAAAGTTACTTAACACAATTAGGGCTAAAATAGAGGACTCTACAAAGTGTCACTCAGAAAAAAAGAAATTAGGTGGAAACTTGGTCTACCTGAGAGTTAAGGACAATTTCACAAAGAAACTGGTCTTAGGGTTAAGGTCAGAGAGAGAATTCCAGACAGAGAATAACCATCTGGAGATGGGAAGAATGGTAGAACATTTAGAGAACAAATAATAATTTGGTGTTATTAGGTCATACTTGTATTATCCAAAAAAAAAAGTGGTCTGGAGGGGCTAATATGGACTATAGAGACCATATTGTACAAAGCCTTGCATATCAACCTAAGCTATATGGATATTGTCTTAGTTACTTAGCTCCTCCACACAGAAAGACACTCTGGTGCACTGTAGGATTAAGTACTGGAATACTAACCACAAGGTCCAAAGCCACCAACAGCTCCTTGGGAGAAAGATGAGGCTGTCTGCTGCATGATAAGCAGATAAAGGTCGACAGTATCAGACACCTGATATAAAGTCACTATGATTTGGAATTGACTTGATGGCAGTGGGGGTCGGTTTGGTTTTGGTCCATAACAGAAAGTGAGTAGTTTTAAATAACAGAAATGTATTCAGAAGGGTAGTGTTAGTATTTACATTTGAGGATTCTAGGAGGGGATCCTACTTTATCCATCATCCCATAAATTCTTTGGTATTCCTTGGCATGCCATTGTTCTCCCTGTGTGTCTGTTTTTAATAATTTCAAAGTGATTAGGTTAGGACACACCTTGCACTGACATGACCTTATTAACAAAACAAATCATCCTCATACTTTCAAACAGGGCCATGTTTACATCCACAGGGATTAAGATTACAGATCATATTTTGAAGGCACAATTAAATCCACAGTTGACATGGTGACTCTTAGTAATTTTTAAGACAATCTTCTGTACATATACTGCTTTTGCCAATTTTGTGTTCTCTTGTTTCTTTCTCAGCAATATCTACAATGTTCTTTTGCATATCCAATCACTTCTCATATTCAGTCAAGTCAGAGAGGACTGCACCCCCTTAGTTCCAGGAATGAGAATGTATTCTAAGCTAACCACTCTTTGGACAACAGTGATTAGTTCAACACCTGATAAGTGATCCATGTTGTACCACTAAGAATGTATCTCAGAAATTTCACTGTAAAGATTGTAATATTTTTCTTAAATGCCACTGAATTGGTCTGACCCATAGCTACCCTATATATTGTTTCCAAGAGGTGGCTGATGAATGTGAGCCACCCACCTTGTGGTCAGCAGTCCAGTGCTTATCCTACAATACCTACCAGGACCCCAACAATTGCAATAACAGAAGAAAACTAAGAAAATTAAAACAAGTCTATGAGAGCTAAAATATGACCTTATGTAAACCCCATCTGAATTTAGAGACTATCTCAATAACAGGTTTGATGAATTAAACACTAATGATTAAAGACAAGAAGAATCACGGGGTGACATCAAGAACACCATACATTAAAAAAAAAAGCAACAAGTCATTTAAAAGGAAGTACTGAAAGGAAAGGCCAAAATGAATTTCTGAAGAGACTATGAAACTTACTCTTGAGCATAGAAAAGCTAAAGTGACTGGAAAAAATGCTAAAGTAAAAGAGCTGAGCAGAAAATTTCAAAAGGCAGTTTGAGAAGACAAAGTCAAATATTATAATGAAATTTGCTATGACCTGGAGTCAAAAGAAAAACAAAACCTGTAAGAACAAACTCAGCATTTCTCAAGCTGAAAGAACTGAAGAAAATCTTTAAGCCTTAACCTGTAATATTGAAGGATTCCATTGTCAATATAATTAATGATGTAGGAAGCAGCAAAAAGAGACAGAAGAAATACACAGATTCACTGTATCAAAAATAATTGGTCAATTTTCCACCATTTCAAGATATACCTTTTGTTAAAGAACTGATGATTGAAGGAAACAAAAAAACTAAGTTCTAGAAATTGATGGAATGCAAATTGAAATATTTCAACAAGCTAATGCAGTGCTACAGATGTTCACTCTTGTATGCCAAGAAATTTGTAAGACAGCTACCTGGCCAACCAATTACAGATTATTTATATTTGTGCCCATTCCAAATAAAGGTGACCTGACAGAATGTAGACATCATTAAATGATATGAATATCAGATGTAAGTAAAATTTTGTTGTAGATAATTTTTAAATATTAGCAGCAGGTATCAGAGTTATCAGAGATTCAAGCCAGCTTGTGGTGTGGAATAAGGGATTTAATTGCTGATGTCAGATGCTGCTGCTGTTGTGTGCCGTGCAGTCTGTTCTGACCCATAGCGATCCTGTACAGGGTTTCCAAGGCTGTAAATCTTTATGAGAGCAGAATGTATCGTCTTTCTCCTGTGAAACAGATGTCAAATAGACCTTAGCTAAAAGTAGAGAATATTAGAAAGATGTTTACTGGTGTTTTATTAAACATACAAAGGCATTCAACTGTGTGAATCATAATAAATTATGGGTAACATTGAGAAGAATGGAATTCCACAACAACTAACTAATAATGGAATTCCTGTGTTCATGAGGAATGCAATTATTCAAAAATATAGACAGTTACTCAAACAGAAAAAGAGGATGCTGAGTGGTTTAAAAATAGGACAGATTTGTGTCAGGGTTGTTTTCTTTTACCATATTTATTCAATTTGTATGCTGAACAAGTAATATGAGAAGATGAATTATATGAAAAGCATGTGTCATCAGGATTCGAAGAGGACTCAATAACTTGTCATCTGCAGATGACACAACCTTGCTTGAGGAAAGCAAAGAGGACTTACAATACTCATTGATGAAGATCAAATAATATATGTTGTGTGGAAGGACAAATCCCTGAAAAATAACCTCATGCTTGGCAAAGTAGAGGGTCAGCCAAAAAGAGGAAGACACTAAAAGGACATGAATTGGCACAGTAGCTGCAGCAATGGACTGAAGCTTACCAATCATTGTGAGAATGGCACATAACTGGGCAGTGTTTCATTCTGTTGATTTAAGGCTGAACAAACTTGATGGCACCTAACTACAACAATGAGAGAGACTAACCTAAAACCAAATATATTCCTTACATTTTCAGTTTTGTAAAGTTGAAAAATTAAACCTCATTTGTTTAATTTTAAATCTCAGACTTGTTTGAGATTCTTTCAATTGCAACCAGAATATGAAGACAAAAGGCAAGGATTTACTATGGCTACAATTTATAAATATTGGTGTGGTGCTATAGAATAAGCTTTGGACTGCTAACTACAGAGTTGGTGATTCAAAACCACAGTTGATCCTCAGAAAACCTACATAGGATCACTATGAGTTGGAACCAATTCCACGGCACTTGACAACAACCACCAATTTTTCTGTTTGTTATACTTTTGTGGCTTGTATGTTGCTGTGATGCTTAGCTCTATACCACCAGTATTTCAAATACTAGCATGGTAACCAAATGGAGGATAGGCTTCCGTAGAACTTCTAGACTAATATGAAAGGCTAGATAACTCACTTCTGAAAATTTGTGCCAGAAAACCTCATGGGTCGAAATACATTATCTCACTTCTTGTTTTAGACATATCACCAGGGAAAATAGACAACTGGAAGATGACATGATATTTGGTGAAATAGAGGATCAGAGAAAGCTGTTTTGTTCCTAACAGCATTTCTAGGACTAGACTGAAACATCACAAACAATACTGACTTGATAAATTATTCAGTAACCAGATGAGAAAAATACTCCATTGTAATAGATCAGAAAGATACAACTGGACTTAGATCAATGGCTTAGACTTTCTATAAGTAAGATTCCTAATCATTATCAATAGTGAAAAAAGACATCTGTCAATTTTCTGTCACCTATTGATAAGATCTATAGAGTACTTAGTGAATGTTTATGATTCAGTTGGAAGTATGTTGTTATTGTTGTTAGGTGCCGTAAAGTTGGTACTGACTCATAGTGACCCTATACACAACAGAACCAAACACTGCCCGGTCCTTGACAACCTCAGACGCATTGCTACCCTTGAGCCCATTGCCGCTGCCACTGTAAAAATCCACAGTGAGCGAAAAGTTAGGGGTCTTCCTGATTTCACTCACCCTTCACTTTACCAAGCATAATGTCCTTTTCCAGGGACAGGTAACTCTTGATAATATGTCTGCAGTATGAGAAGTTAAATTTTAAAATCCTGACTTCTAAGCAGCATTCTGGAGTCCTGGTTTGGTACTGTGGGTTAATGAGCTGGACTTCAAAGCTGGTTTGAACCACAAGGTTGGGAGTCCAAGATGACCAGTAACTTCTCAGACACCCTGAGGTTTCCATGGCTTAGACTTTCTATAAGTAAAATGGGTTGGAACTGACTAGACAGCACTTGACAACAATGACAAAAAAGCAGCATTCTGGCTGTACTTCTTCTAAAATAGATTTGTTTGTTCTTTTGGCAGCCAATGGTACTTTCAATATTCTCCTCCAACACCATACTTAAATGTATTAATTCTTCTACAATCTTCCTTATTCAATGTCCAAATTCCACATGCATACAAGGTTATTTAAATTACAGTGGCCTTGTTTTGGCTGGTGATATGGAGCTTTTCCACGGTCTCTTTCCACAGATGTAGTCAATTTGATTTCTGTGTATTCCATCTGGTAAGTCTATGTGTATAATCATATCTTATACATTCTAAAGAAGATATTTGAAATGAACAAATCATTGGTTTTCCAGAATTTCTATTATGCGATCTCCAGCATCATTTCTGTCACCAAGACCATATTTTCCAACTATTGATTCTTCCTCTTTGTTTCCAATCTTTGCATTCCAATCACCAGTAATGATCAATACACCTTGATTGCATGCTCGATCAGTTTCAGATTGAAAAAGTTGGTAGAATTCTTCTCTTTCATCCTCTTGGCTTTAGTGGTTGGTACATAAATTTGAATAATAGTGGTATTAACTGGGCTTCCATGTAGGCGCATGGATATTATCCTGCCACCGACAACATTGTACCTCATGACTGACCTTGATACATTCTTTTTGATGATGAATGCAACACCATTCCTCTTCAATTTGTCATTCCTTGTGTAGTAAATCATGTGGTTGACAGATTCAAAATGGTCGATACCAGTCCGTTTCAGCTCACTAATGCCCAAGATATCGATGTTTATGTGTTCTATTTCATTTTTGACAATTCCCAATTTTCCTAGTTTCTTTATACATCCATGTTCCAATTATTAATGGATGTTTACAGCTGTTTCTCTTCATTTTTAGTTGTGCCCCATCAGCAAATGAAGGTCCCAAATTCTTTACTGCATTCTCATCATCACAGTCAACTCTACTTTGAGGAGGCAGCTCTTCCTGTATCATATTTAGAATGCCTTTCAACCTGAGGGCTTGTTTTCCAGCACTGTATCTGACAATATTCTGGTACTGTTCATCTTGGTTCAATATTCAACATT
>NW_006408714.1:3878932-3880148 GCF_000296735.1 Chrysochloris asiatica
CTACCAGAGCTCCTTACCCAGGACTCGGTAGTAGCTGATAAATACTATGAAAAGATAAAGACATATGAGGTATCAGAGATGTATTGTTAGGTTGTAGAAGGGATAAGTTCCTGGAGAAGAACATCATGTTTGGTAAAGTGGAGGACCAATGAAAAACAGTGAGAACCTCAGTAAGATGGATTGGCACAGTGGCAACAGCAATGGACACAATGATTGTGAGGCTGGGCCAGGACTGTCAGTGTTTTGTCCTATTGTGAATAAGGTCACTATAAGTCCTAACCAATGTAATGGCATCTAACAACAGCAACAAAAGCTTTTTTTTTGTTTTTGTTTTTTGTTTTCAGAATTAAATTTGGTAGTTCTCTCAAGTCAAGCTCTCTAGAAACTGATTAAGTGGTAAGTTTTGATTTATTAAAAGTGGTACCCACATAAACTTGCAATAGTGGTGAGTGGGTAATTTGAGTGAGGAAAGGGGAAAAAAATTAATGAAAGTACAATTTCAGGCAAATTTTTGGCTTCATTTTGCTATAGGTGAGCTCTTGAGTATAAATCAGTGTCTATTTCAATAGAGGCAAGTAGGCTAGGCTATCATATTCCCAAACTAGTCTGTAACTGTCTAAGGGGTAGTCCTGGTAGGTAAAGGGGAAGGTAAAATCTTGGAATTTTTGTGTCTCTGCAAATGACAACAATGTAGCTTGAGTAGCATGAGGGCAATCTGCCAGAGAACACAGCAGGTGTTAGAAAGTTATAGAAGAGGAACCAGTAAATGACAAAATAGATAGGAGAGGAGCTAGGAAGAGCACCAGTAGTGTCTGCTGCAGGTTTCACTGAAAGGTAAGATTTGAACAAGGCTGTAGAGTTTCATTCACGTGTCAACTTGTCTAGGTTGTGCTATCCATTTGTTTGGGCAAACACTAGTACAGATGTTTCTGTGAAGGTATTTATATGGGGAAAAGTAAAAAATAGTTTCTACTAATGATCCAGTTCATACATGCGTGGGTTTATATGAAACAGAACATATTTAAATATGTCTCTGCAATCAGTAGATGGTTTCAGACAAGTTCTCTTAGTAATACATTTGTCTTATTTTTCTTAGGGTACATTAGAAAAAAGGTCCAACCAAAACAGTGACTTCCAAGGAGATTTCCTTGGCTAGTTAAATTCAAGGCATAGTTGTTGTTGTTGTTGTCAGTAGGTGTCATCAAGTTGGTACCGA
>NW_006408714.1:3880425-3887240 GCF_000296735.1 Chrysochloris asiatica
CATATAATGTTATTGAAAATACTATGGCTTGGGTCAGGTGCACCTTAATCCTCAAGGTGACATCTTTGCTCTTCAACACTTTAAAAAGTTCCTGTGTAGCAGATTTTCCTAATGCAATAAGTCATTTGATTTTTTTGACTGTTGCATCCATGAGTGTTGATGGTTGATCCAAGAAGAATGAAGTCCTTGACAACTTCACTCTTTTTACCATTGGTAACAATGCTGTTTATTGGTCCAGTGGTGAGGATTTTTGTTTTCTTTACATTGAGATGCATTCCATACCAAAGGCTGTGGTCTTTGATCTTCATTAGTAAGTATTTTAAGTCCTCTTTATTTTCAGCAAGCAAGGCTTTATCATCTGCATATCACAGGTTGTTATTGAGTCTTCCTCCAATCTTGATGCCATAGTTTTCTTCTTATAACCCCGCTTCTCAGATTATTTCCTCATCACACAGGTTGAATAAGTATGATGAATGAATACAACCTTGTCTCACACCTTTCTAAATTTTAAACCATTCAGTGTTCCCATGTTCTGTTTGAACAACTGCCTCTTGGTCCAGGTACAGATTCTTCATAAGCACAATTCAGTATTCAGGAACACTCATACTTCTCAATGTTTTCCAGAGTTTGTAATAATTCATATAACCGAAAACCTTCGAGTAGTCAATAAAGCACAAGTAAACATCTTTCTGATATTCTCTGCTTTCATCCAAGATCTATCGGACATCAGCAATGATATCCCTTGTCCCACATCTTCTTCTGAATCTGGTTTGAACCTCTGGAAGTTCTCTGCCAATGTATGCTTGCAGCAGTTTCTGTATTACCTTTAGTAAAACTTTACTCACATGGGATATTAAAGAGATTGTCCAATGATTTCCACATTCCATTGAGTCACCTCCCTTTGAAATGGGCACAAATAGGGATCTCTTCCAATCAGTTGGTCAGATAGTTGTCTTCCAAATTTCTTGGCATGGATTAGTGAGTGCCTCCAGTGCTGCCTCACTTTCTTGAAAAATTTCAATTTTTATTTCATCAATTCCTGGTGCCTTGGTCTTTGCCAATTCCTTCAATGAACCTTGGACTTCCTCCTTCAGTATCATTGGCTCTTGATCATATGTTTGAACATCAACCATTTCCTTTTGGTACAGTGACTGTTCATATTCCTTCCATCTTCTTTTGATGCTTTCTGCATCATTCAATCATTTGCCCAGAGAATCCTTCAATAACAAAAGTCGAGGTTTGAATTTTTGTCTTCAGTTGCCATTGCTTGAGTAATGCTGAGCGTGTTCTTCCCTTTTGGTTTTCTCACTCCAGATCTTTGGACATTTTGTTGTAATATTTGACTTTGTCTTCTCAAGCTGATCCTTGAAATTTTCTGTTCAGCTCTTGTACTTCCTCATTTCTTCTATTTGCTTTAGCATCTTTACACTGGAGAGCAAGTTTCAGTGTCTCTTCTGACATCCATTTTGATATTTTCCTTCTTTATTGTCTTCTAATGACTTTTTGACATCAAGAACATCATACAGGAAGAAAGCAAAAAGTCATTAAGAAGATCCCTCTCCCTACCCCCTCAAGTCATAGAAGTAAGCTCAAAAAGGTTGATGACTCTTTTTGCGGATGCCAAAGGGATTATTTCCAAGAGCACAGGGTGATGGCAGGGGCTTACTAAGAAGAAGTTTTAGGAAAGTGAAAAAAGAAAGAAAGAGAGAGAGTGAAGGAACGAAGGACATAAAGAAAGAAAGGAAGGAAAAAGAGAGAGAGAGAGAAGGAAAGAAAGAAAGAAAGAAAGAAAATTGACAATTACATTGGAGAGACAAAGACCAGGAAATTTGGTCTGAGACTTTTTTTTTTTTTCCCCATCACAACAATGCACCTCCTCATTCTTTGAAGGTAGCAAGGATTATTTTATGAAAATGTCCTTGGAAAATCTTACCCCATCCACCCTTGGTGTAAGTCAAAGAATGCAGAATTCTTCATGTGAAGCGATAGAGATGTGGAAACACCTTCAGAAGTGCTTAGACCTAAATGGAAGCTGTGTCAACAAACAATAGCTTACCATTTTAATATTCTTGTTTAATAAAGGTTTCTAAGATTTTATCACAATATTTTTTACTTACTCTTGTATGTGATCAATGAACACCATCAGTTGACTTCAAGGAAACCAACCTTTAAACACAGAGTGTATTTCTACTCTTATTATATACAAAACCAGTTTTATCTGCAATTAAGCATCTGTATGTTTATTTTAGTAGGAACATTTTCCTAATAATTATTTTCTCTCTTATGTGAACTGTACAGCGTTTCCCCTTACAGCAAATATTTCTATGGTAATATGTTTCTTATTCCTTGTAAATCCCTTAAGTTCTCTCATAATTTTCTTCTCTCTGTTTGTCTTTCCTTCTGTTCATAAAATATACATTTTGAACAAGATTCTTTTATGTATTCATGATAATTGGTTTTTAAGTGTTTTTCTGATGATTCCTGCATCTCGGTCATCTTTAAGTACTGTTTGGCTGATGGGTTATATTTTGTTGTTTGTTTTGTTTTTGCACTTAAAGCTAAGTATACTTATGAAACAAAATGAATGCACACCCTTTAGGTTACTAACTAAGTCAATATAGTTAGAAATGAAGTGACTGACTTTGGGTTTTCTTATTGCTGTGATTACCTTTTAAGGTCATGGTGGTTCCACAAGATACATAATGATCTGCAGTTCATGCCTACTTGTGGCTTATCTGGAGGATGAGGCTTTCTGCCCCCACAAAGATTTATAGCCTTGGAAAACCTACATAGGATCAGAGTGATTGGAACCTACTCTATGGCACTTATCAACAACAACATGGTTACCTCTAATACACTATAATATTCAAATTCCTCTAATTTTCAGTGCCTGTGATAAAGATAAGTTCTGAAGTTTGATGTGAGTTGAGGTGTGAGCTGTTTTTTGCTATTTCAGTGTTCTAACTCCATCATCCTATTATCTTTGTATACCTGTACATTAACAGCAGGGGCTCTTTCTCTATGCTGTTGCATTTTCCCCTAACACTAAACTGTTGCTACTTGGTTTTATGTCATATTATACTTATTTGGAAGGAGCTCTGGTAGTGCAGTGGTTACGAATCAGGCTGTGAACCTCAGGGTCAGCAGTCCAGAACTACCAGCTGTTCTATGGGAAAAAGATGAAGCTTTCTGTTCCTTTGAAGATTTACAGCCTTGGAAACCCTGTACAGGGTTTCTATGAGTCAGAACCTACTCTGTAGCACATAACAACAACAACATACTTTATATTTAGAGTCCTGGTGTGGCGCTGTGGGTTAATGCACCAGACTGCAAAGCTGTTTGAACTGCAAGGTTGACAGTTCAAGCTCACCAGCTGCTCCTCAGAAACCCTACACATAGTTGCTATGGGTCAGAAATCCTCTTCACTTTCAGCAAGCAAGGTTGTGCAGAGGACTTAAAATAATTACTGATGAAGATCAAAGAGCACAGCCTTTAGTATGGATTGCATCTCATGTAAAGAAAACAAGAATCCTCGCCACTGGACCAATAAACAACATTCTTATCAATGGAGAAAAGATTGAAATTGTCAAGGACGTCATTCTTCTTGGATCAAGCACCAACACTCATGGAAGCAGCACACAAGAAATCAAACAACATATTGCATTAGGCAAACCTGTTGCATAAGGCCTTTTTAAAGTGTTGAAAAGCAAAGATGTCAACTTGAAGACTAAGGTATGCCTGACCCAAGCTATGGTATTTTCAATAACCTAATATGCATGTGAAAGCTGGGAAGTGAATAAGGAAGACTGCAGAAGAATTGATTATTTTGTTGGAGAATATTGAAAGTGCCATGGGCTGCCAAAAGAACCAATAGATCCGTGTTGGAAGAAGTGAAGCCAGAGTGCTCCTTGGAGGCCAGGATGGCCAAATTTCATCTCTCATACTTCAGACATAGTGTCAGGAGGGACCAGTCACTGGAGAAAGATATCATGTTTGGTAAGGTGGAGGGTCAGAGAAAAACAGGAAGACCCCCAATGAGATGGATTGGCAAAGTGGCAGCATCAATAGGTTTAAGCATGGCAATAATTGTGATGTTGGCCCAGGACTGGGCAGTGTTCCCTTCTGTTGTGCATAGGGTCACTATGAGTCAGTACTGACTCAATGGCAGCAAACAAAAACAATATGGGTCACAACTGACTTGACAGCCCTCAACAACAATAACAGACTTATATTGGAAAAAGGGATGGTTTTCTTTTGTTATTGTATAATCTCAGTTTCAGTCCATTCCTTTTATGCCTGGCATTAGGGAGGTGGCAGGGGTGGGGGTTGGGTGAGGGTTATGTGTTTTCAGCATTTCTACCTCACCTAACAACAACAAACCCACCTCTTTAAGGAAGTCAAATGTTAAAGCTGCATCTTTTATCTGTGACTGGTCTTAGGTAAGAGTCTCCTGCCTCAGATTCAGTCTGAGATAGGTGTAGGATTTAGGCCCAAGAGGATCACTGCCCATCTCACAAAATCAAAGTTTTCTTCTACTGTTTTTTTGTTTTTTTCTTCTTGTACTTTTATCCTAGTATTGTATACTGATCAGTGTACTCTGGGAATGACAGGTTTGCTGCTCTTCACCCAGAAGCCTAAGGCTTTTGCTTATTAGGGCTGATAGCATTAGGTAAGAGCTTTCATCTTTGTATATAATACAAGAGTTACTGATCATTACTTGGAGCATTGTGTGTGAAGAAGGAATCCCTGAAGAACAGTTATTTGTGCTGCATCAAAAAGTGTTCACAGAAGGTTGTGAAAATTTTCCCTTAAGGCCCATTCATAGATCCCCTTGTACCCATTTACACTTCCCAGGTAAACTTCCTCCAATCTCCTGCCCTACATCAAATCTTTCTCATGAGTCTTTCCAGAAAGGCCCTGTGGAAGAGGTCTTGCTAGTAGAAGCAAACTAATAATTCCCTTTGAGTTTGAGGCCTCAGCTGTTTCATATTGGTATGCTAACTCACACTTGCTTTTGGCAATTCATTAAACTTTTATCTGTTCTTACCAGCTTGTATTGTCAGTCAATTGGTGCTTCTTCTTCCCTGATTTGTCCTAAGTAAAGTGTTTATGTATCTTCTCTCTCTTTGAAGGCTTTGTTCCTGTTTTAATTGTAAGGTATATAACCTCCTTGAGCCCTCAGCTCTCTGATGGGCTCAAAAATGTTTCTAGTTTTCTCTACATATCAGTTTGGGAACAACGGTTTTGCAGATATTGTGATTTTTACAAATTGAAGGTTATAGTAAGTCTATAGGCACCATTTTACCATCAGCATATGCTCATTTGTAAATGCTCTGTAATATTTTGGTAGTTCTCAAGATATTTCAAAATTTCCATAATAATATTGCACACTCTATACACTACAATTCAATGTAAATTTTATTTTTATAAGCACTGGGAAGCCAAAAACAAAACAAAACAAAATCATTTGATTTGCTTTATTGCAAAGTACGCTTTATCATGGTAGTTTGGAACTGAGCCCTCACAAGGTACACCTATACTGCAATTTTCAACAAAGCCAAATTTATTAGCTAATTTTATTTATATTTAAATATATATTTTAGAACAAGGATCCAATGCTTATGATTTTATGGGCAGCACTGCCTTTGTCAAATTCCTGGCTACACATTTTAACTCCTACAGTGGCCTTGGAAAATTTATTTCAGCTTTCCAAATGTTCCTTCTCTATAACAAATTAAACACCAATGCATGTTAACTATTATGATTTGCTTTCTTTTCTCTTAAATATAATCCTATCTATGACAATAAAATGAAGAAAATATCCAGAAGGATGTTTTTGTGTTACTTCTAAAAGTAACATGGCTGTATAACATGCATTCTGGAATTTTACAAAGCCAAGATTTGAATGATAAATTCATCATTTATTTCTAAAAGAGATTGAGAAAGTCATTTAACCTATCCGAGTCTCAGGCTTCTAATTTAAAAATAAGAATATTAATATGTCCCTTGACAAGTTTTATGTGAATTAAATCATTTGGGAATGCCCTGGCACATAATAGAAAGAAATTACTTTATTTTTCTTTAGTCTTCCTTCCATAATTTGTAATTCTTTAATAGTATAATATTAAAAATAATTGGAATTGAACAGAGAAAATTCCAAATGTGCCATTATTCCCCTTTCCATGCTTGAAAGCATCACAAAACATGATCAATTTAGATATTTAGTTATATGTATAATGTTTTTACTTTTGTTGTTGTTATTGCTATTTCACCATTGAATTTATTATACCTTTGAATTATTAAAGAAGTAATCTTTTAAAACTCAGTGATATAATAAATATTATTATTAAAGGGTAATCTTGTTGTTGCTGTTAGGTGCAGTCAAGTCTGCTAAGACTCACAGTGAACCTATGAACAAAAGAAGGAAACACTACTCGGCTCTGCGCCATCTGCAAACATTTTATGTTTGAATCCATTGTTGCTGCCACTGTGTCAATCTATCTCATTGGGAGTCTATTTTTTCATCGATCCTCCAGTTTACCAAGAAGGATGTCCTTCTCAAGGGAATAGTCCTACCTGATAACATGTCTGAAATATGACATATGAAGTCTTGCCATCCTGACATCTATGGAACATTCTGGATGTACATTTTCCAACACAGATTTGTTTGTTCTTCTGGAAGTCCGTGGTACTTTTAATATTCCTCTTCAATGCCATAATTCAAATGCATCAACTCTATGGTTTTCCTTGTTCATTGTCCAACTTTCACATGCACATGAGGCAGTTAAAAATATGTTGTCTGGAGGGAACAGTCG
>NW_006408714.1:3897775-3899040 GCF_000296735.1 Chrysochloris asiatica
GATTGAACAGCAAGGTCTGCAGTTCAAACTCACTAGCTGTTCCTTGTAACGCTATACAGAATCACTGAGTCAGAAACAACTGAGTGGTACTTAATAACAACACCAAATCTATTCTGAGTGATGGCTTTCTAAAAGAAGAGAGACACAGATATAGAAAGAAGATAACATTTAATGACATGTAATGCCTGAGGTACCAGAAATTGGGAAAGTGAAAAAAGGATCTTCCTTTGCCATCTAAAGGAACATGATGGCCCCTCATACTGATTTCCATTCTTGTCTCCAGAACAGTGAGAATATAACTTCTTATTTTTATAATCCACTCAAAGCAGTTGCCATTAATTCTATTGTGACTCACAGCAACCCTATAAGAAAAAGTAGAATTACCCCGTAAGGGCTGTAATCATTTTGGGAACAGACTGCTATATCCTTCTCCCATAGAGTGGCTGGTAGGTTCAAACTTCTTTTCAGTTAGCAGCTGAGCACTTAAACACTGCACCATCAATGTCCCTATAAGTCACCCAGTTTGTGGTATTTTGTTACAGCAAACCTAGGAAACTTATATGCATGTGTTTGTATTGGACCCAAAAAAAGGTAGGGCCTCTGTCTTTGATTTAGGATGATATGCATCTAATAGTTTTATCTCAACAACCTGCTCTTTTGTCAGACTTTAGGTTCTAGAAATTCATGATTAAGCACTGTATTTAAGAATTTCAAAGGAAAATTGAGGATCATCTGTTCAAATCCCTAATTCTATGCACAAGGAATTAATGACAGTGAAATTAAGTGATTTTCCCAGGATCACCTAATTAATTAATGGTAGAACTTCCAATTTTAAAACTCTTTCCAGTAAGATGACTATGTAACAAAATACTTTGGGGTGCTGTTTTATGCCAGATTATGTGCTTCTTTAAAACTTTCTGCCATGAAAAAGAATGTCTTTTGCCAGCTGGTCAGAATCTTTTATCATCAAATTGAGAAGAGAATAGTTTTAATATCAATTAGTGACATAGCCCTAAAAACACACTATTGCTGGCTTTGTCTCAAATTTTTCTCTAGAAATGTTGCTGTTATAGTTTGACAGTTGATAAACTGATTCACCTTAACATAGATTTTGATGGATTGCAGGTTTTCAGAATTTTTCTGCTCATAGTTTTTCAAACTATACATTTAGTGAAGAATTATTCAACATTTTATTCATGATATAGTATAATAGGATCAAACAGAGAAACTTCCCTTGCTGTCTAATTACATGTTTCATATGCATG
>NW_006408714.1:3899810-3901639 GCF_000296735.1 Chrysochloris asiatica
TTTTTTTTTTTTGTAAAAGCAAAAATCCTCTTCAGATTTCTTTGACTTTGTGAAAATTGGTATTCATGACCTTTTGTGAAAGCAAAATAGCATAAACTTTGAAAGACAAGGAATATATTTACACATAGATAGATTGTTGCTAGGTGTCTTCAAGTGGATCCCAATTTATAGCATCCCTATGCACAACAGACCCAAACCTTGCCCAGTCATGTGGCATCCTCACAATTATTGTTACATTGAGCCATTGCTGCTGCCATGTTATCAATCCATCTAGTTGAGAGTCTTAATCTTTTTCACTGACTCTCCACTTTACCAAGCATGTGTATTGTTGTCATTGTTAAGTTCCATCGAGTTGTTTCCAACTGATAGTCATTTTGCATAGGGTTTTCAAGGAGCAGCTGGTGACTTTGAACTGCCGACTTTGTGATTCAAACTAACCTGTGGTCCAATGGTTTATCCCACATCGCCAGCACTTTTTCTGTTGTTTAAAAGTGGTATTGCATTGAGTAAGTATTGCAACATTCTATCATGTGATCTCCAGCATAATTTCTATCACCAAGGCCATATTTTCCAACTGTTGATCCTTCCTCTTTGTTTCCAAACTTCAAATTTCAATCATCAGCAATTATGAATGCATCTGGATTGCATGTTTGATCAATTTCAGACTGAAGAAGGTGGAAAAATTCTTCAGTTTTATCATCACTAGCTTTAGTGGTTGGTGTATAAATTTGAATAATAGTGGTATTAACTGATCTTCCTTTATGCATTTGGATATTATCCTATCAAAGATAGCATTGCACTTCAAGATACACTTTTTAATGAGTTATCTGTGTGTAAATAAATTAATGTTACCATTGAGATTTATCTCCCAGTGGTTTGGGATTTCTCCTCAAGATTTCTAGAAATCAGATCTGCAAACAACTAGTCAAAACTTTTATTAACTTGAGATTTAATACATCAATGAAATACACCTTGACTATTCAACTAGATTTTTTCCTTAACGATTTTGTATATGTTTGTCAAAATTCTCACTCACTTGGGAGTCAGTTTCATTTTTTAAGATTCAGTAGATATGTGAGAAAGTCCCTTGGGAAGGTCTTCATATTAAGCCTCTTGCTAAGAGGCGTTTGTTAAAAGTTCAAGCTTAACCCAACTTTTGGGGATCATGAGCTCTCCCTCTCACTTCAGCTTGGCCTGAGGGTTGTTTGCTTTTTGGAGCATGAATCCATGCACTGCTTGATATTATGTCTGGAAATGATACGGGACTCTTATGTCACTCTATGAAGTAGTTTTGTAATTTGAATTCAGGGAGAAATTGGTACTAGCAAGCAAATGACCTCATACCTCTCCTAATTTGGAAATTTTGATTATTTTAATTGCTTTGCAAACACAAAACTTGACAAACAATAGTAACACTGTGGTTCCATTACTGTTATATATCAAAGATAACCTAGAATTGAAATTAATTTAACTAAATCCATCTAAAACCATCAATGAAGATTTTATATGGGAAAAGATCACATTTTTATGGTTTTATCATAACCACTAACTTCAGTTGTATTTCATATTAACAAGCAGTTCCAATTGTAACCAGAATGCTTTCTAGTCCAAAATATAATCTGCAGTTACATATTAATTTTGGAGAGCTGCGGGACTGACTGAAATTGAGGTGTTACCATCTGGTATCCATAGAAATTCATTGTTTCTGAATTGTCTTCAAGTTTATCATTTCTCTGACACATGTTCAAATAATTCTTTTCATTTGTACATTATCCTGAATTGGATTAACATTCCTCACCTGTAATACTCTTTTCACACTTGAAACTTTC
>NW_006408714.1:3902349-3903575 GCF_000296735.1 Chrysochloris asiatica
TTGAAATGGCTGAATATTGACCATTTCTTTTTCATTCAGTGATTCTGTGTATTCCTTCCAAAATATTTCAGCATGAGAAAGGCTTAAAGTAGTCTTCCCTTTTAGTTTTCTAACTCCAGGTCTTTTGTAAATTTCATTAAAAACTTTAGCTTTTGAAATTGCCTTTTGAAAGTTTATGTTCAGCTATTTTACTTCCTCATGTCTTCCATTAACTTTAGCTTCTCTACATTTATGAGTTATTTTCAGAGTCTCTTCTGATATCTGTTTTGGTCTCTCATTTCTTTCCTAACTTTTTAATGATCTTTTGCATTCTTCCTGTATGATGTTCTTGATGCCATCACGCAGTTGTTCTGGTCTTCAGTCATTAGTGTCTAATGAACCCAGTACATTAGTGAGATGGTATCTAAATCCAGAAAAAATATGTTCAAGGCCATATTTTGGCTCTTGAGGACTTGTTTTAATTTTCTTCAGCTACAGCTTGAACTTGCATATGAGCAGCTAATGGTCTGTTCCACAGGAAGTGAAATAACCTCTGGCTAGATTAAGTTTCCTGGGCTCCTGGTGCGGTGTTGTAGGATCAGCACTGGACTGTGAATCCCAAGATTAGCAGCTCTTCAGGACCCCTATACAGGATCACCATGAGTCAGAACTGACTTGACAGTTCTTAACAACAACAACAAAGATCAAGTTTCTTAGATATTGTTGTTGTTGTTAAGTGCCATAGAGTTGATCCCAACCCATAGAGACCCTGTATAGGGTTTCCAATAAGACAGGCATATTTCTCAGTACGATGACTCATTTGTCTAACTCAGCAATTTCAGGTAACTCTAGCTCCTCTGAGAGAAAACAGTCCTTCAGATGGCTCAAATGTCTATAATTACTTCCTGGTCCTTACCTCCTGCTAGCATCTTTGGACTTTTGAGACAACTAGTTGCAATCTATATTCTGAAGTCTGTGGCCTTTCCTGAATGAGAGGTAAAGAGACATAATTCTGGGTTAACAATTCTGGGATGGTACCTCATCTTTCCATCACTCATCTGTCAGTTTGTCATACTGTGGTGGCTTGTGAATTGCTGTGATTCTGAAAGGTATGCCATGCTATTGTAAATACCAGAAGGGTCACCCATGGTGGACAGGTTTCAGATGAGCTTCCAGACAAAGACAGACTAGGAAGAAGGAGTGACGAACTACTTCTGAATATTTAGTCACTGAAAACCTTATGAATA
>NW_006408714.1:3903770-3905403 GCF_000296735.1 Chrysochloris asiatica
GGGCACAACTCAAAATGAAGAGAAACAGCTGTAAGTGGCAGCATTGATGGACTCATGCATGGCAACAGTAGTGAGGTTGGGTCAGGATTGGGCAGTGTTACGTTCTCCTGTGCATAAGGTCGCTATGAGTTGGTACTAACATGATGGCACCTAACAACAAATGGCAACAACAACCTCATCTTTGAAAATCTTCATCAAGGAATCAGGTGGGAAAATTTGTTTCTCCTTCTTTACAGTGATGTATGTAACCTCTGAAATATACAACCAGGTTACAGATGATTCTTGGGGTCCTTCAACTGTGTTGCAGAGAGAGCTATCTGTGAAAGTTTATAATCCTGCCCTTACAACTGTGATCCAGGAAGGACCTTTTGTGATGAATCATTTCCTAGCATACACTCTCTGATACCTGTGAGTAATTAAAATGTTTTTCATTATTGCCAACAGTGAGGCTGGTGTGTTACCACATAACCAGGATAAATGGACATAACATTCATGGAATTGTTGATACCACTAAGTGAAATTCTCAAGCCAATAAGCCAGTGGGAATTTGAATTCTGGAGACTACCTTTAAGGGACTCTGTGTGAACAACACACCTTCCCATACTACAGAAAAGGCAAAAAATATAGGGAGAGCACTATAGGAAATTTTTATGTGACTGGTCTAAAAGCAATGTGCATCAAATTTTCTTATGTTATCGTGGGTGGTTATGTGCTGTGTGGAGTCAATTCTGGCTCATAGTGATCCAGTATAGAGTTTCCAAGACCGTAAATCTTTATGAAGCAGTAATCTTCATCTTTCTCCCATGGAACAGCTGGTAGTTTTGAACTGCTGATGTGGAAGTTAGCAGCCCAACTTGTAACCATTACAGAGCTTGTATTCAACTACATGGTCATACTATAAGGGAGGCTGGGAAATATAGTTTAGCTATGTTTCTAGGGCAAAGAGAAAATAGGTTAAGATGAACACATCGATCTCTACCATATTGCATCTTTCTGGCAATCAAATACTCATTTTATCTGTCTTATCATATCATATCCTTCCCGGAAGAGAAAGCAAAATGATTGTTCTTAACTGAAATTCCAAGATTGCCACATGCTATGCAGTTTTCTCCATTAGATCTAGTTGTGGCTCTTTAATATCTGCCAAACAAATTACTTACCTTCTGTGCACTTATGCATGTATACTCTCAGATAATGATGGAGCTAGGATAGCTTCACTATGGGATAATAGCAATATATCTTCCCACTCAAAAAAGATAAGGATTGGAGACATACAGCGTCATTGGTTCTTAATAATGATGACAAGTAAAACATTCCACTGGGCGTATAGTACTTTTCTTGATTAGGCCCAACTCTGTGGTTGTAGATAAGCAGTGGACCACAATGTCCATTTGAACTGCAAGGTCTGTGTTGTAAATCTGCCAGCCACTCCTCAGGAACCCTATAAAGCACCAACTCGATGGTACTTAACAATAACAACACGTTGTGTTTGGTCAATTCTTTATCCATTATTCTTTTCTTCTTGTTGCTATGTGCCTTCAAATAGGCTCTGACTCACAATGATTCTTTGCATAACAAAATGAGCACTGCATTGCCCTGTACCCTCCTTACAATAATTTATTTGAGACCATTG
>NW_006408714.1:3912783-3920163 GCF_000296735.1 Chrysochloris asiatica
TATAAATGTCACCCAAAAGATTTTTTGCCCTATTTAAAAAAATACAGACTAGTAAAATTTGAGGTGGCCCTGGCACTAGTTCTCTACTTTTATGGAAGAAACATTTCCTTCTGGAAAAGGTAAAGGTTTGTATGTGTTTCTGCAGAGTGGGATCTCCTTACTCCATTTCTTCCTTTAATTTAAATGGCCATATATATATGACTTCCTTGCTATGTTAGGAAAATGTGGGCTAGGTAACCCAAGATTCAGAGGGTATATAAAAATACTGCAAAAAGACAGTGGACGCAAATATCTACCAAAAGCTATCTTAAATTTTGGTCTAAACGGAACATTTGGAAATAGATTTATTGTTAAGTATTAAATTGTGGTGATTTCTTAATGTAAACTAAACTGCTTTTTTTTTTTCTTGTAAGCATTGTAAATGCTAAAAAAAATCCTGTTAATTATTTTTTACTGTATGTTATGTTGAAATAAAAACAAACTGAAAAGTAAAAGTATCTTGAAACATAGATACATGGGATTCATAGCTTGTGAAAATATGGAATTAAGTGATAATGAAATTTTTTCACAAATGTTTGTAGCCCCCTTGTACACACTTACTATCTTGTTCTCAAACATTTTGCATTTCTGGCAGGAGTAAAAAATCTATCTAATTATTTTACACTTTAATGATGTATGTCTGGCAATGATGGCAGTCAAGATGCAAGAGTCACGCTGATTGTGATGGTTAAAGTTTTATGTAAATTTAGTTAATCCATGATTCTCAGTGGATTGACAGTTCTGTAAAGCTATAATATGGCAGTTCTGTATTTATGTAATCTGATAGTTATGTAATGATGTAATCATTCTCCATTTTGTGATATAACGTGGTCACCTATCATTTTTATACAATGTCAATTTTCACATAACCACCTGGTCTTTGGACCCTAACCCTGCAAATGTGAGGAGTGGATGCAGATGTAAATCAAGGAAGATAGAGAGAAAGAGATTTACTTCACGGGATTGCGGGGCTGCTGGCAGGTCCAATATCCACAGGTCAGGCAATAGCTCAAAGACTTCTGCAGGCTTACATCGCAAGACCCATAGGTCAGTTGCTGAGAAGATTGCAGAGTAAAAGGGAGTGAACAATGTCTGGCAGATTTGTTCTAAAGGCAGATTATACTTCTAAGGAAAAACATCAAGTGATGGATTAATTAATCATATCAAATCATGGAATATCATTACATTATATTATGCTCCAGTGTGGAACAATAGTCTAGTGTGTACAAACCATTGAGAATCATACCTAGCCAATTTGACACATAAAATTAATCATCACACAGAACTAAGTAAGCTTGCTTGCTTTTACTGTGAGAAAATTAATGATTGACTTATTTTTTAAAATTGTTTTTGGTTCTTAAATTCTGTATTTACCTCTATATTAGTCTATTGATAGGTCTAAGTTCACCCCCTTATATAACAAAAATATTTGTCTGGAAACAAGAGACGTTCATAAAAATTAAACATCAGCATTTCCCTTGCTTAATGATATATTGTTTTCCATTAAAAATACCTTTTGAACATAAGCTACTTCTAGGAACTGTTGAAAACCAAAAATACATGATCACAACATGACTGTTGTCTTCAAAACTCACAGTCCAGACGTTGAATTACTACTATAGGGGTTACGAGTTGGGCTGCTGCTAACGTCAAGGTAAGTAGTTTGAAATGAACAGCCAGTCCACAGGAGAAAGATGAGGCTTTCTGCTCCTATAGAGATTTACAGCCCCAGAAACCTTATAGAGGGTAGGTAGCTATAAGTCCTAACCGACTCCATGGCACACCACCACTACCACCACCACCATAAAGCAAGTGCTACTGCGGAAGTAGAGAGCAGGAGTTTTGAAGAAAATGTAGACGATGAAGGAGAAAAGAGTAGAAATCATGTTACACTTTTAGTTTTCTAAATTATCTAGATAAACTGCACTTCCTTTAGGAAGCTTTCCCTATGTACCCACTACCACATCCACATACTCTGCCTTGTATTTTGCTGTTGTTGTTGTTAAGTGCCATCAAGTCGGTTCTGACTCATGGTAACCCTGTATAGGGTTTCTGAGGAGCAGCTGGTGGGTTTGAACTGCCAACCTTGCAGTTCAAACCAACCTTGCGGTCCAGTGCTTATGCTACAGCACTACACCAGGACTCCTGCTTTTTGTTCCTATGGTTGGATTCCCTATGCTCCAACTTCAATCCTTATATTTGAGCATTAGATTCATTCCTACTCAGGACATTGTGCCAGAAATTTTTCTTTCTCTGTTTGTCACTTTTCATTCTGGGTATAAGACCATTCCCATCAGCATAAAGTCATTCTCTTATTTCTCTCTTGTTAAACAGTTGAACCACCACTACCACCACCCTACCCCCCATTGAATAAGATGAAAAGACACAGAGATAAGGTTCTTTTGATCAATAGTGAATAATTGTTATCCTGACTAATTGCAAATGTCACAATTGTAAAGGTAGAAGCTTTGTAACAAAAACAGAGGAGTAGTTAACCTTATAGTCCAGAAACAAGGGGCCCTAGGACCATCAAGGGAGAAGAGCATGAGTGGAATCTGGAACCCTATCCAGAGAAGCAGCAACACCAGAGATGGGGGCAGAAGTGATGGCGTGGAACGATGCAGCACTGAGGACTCTAGACTAATGGAAAGAGAAAGGCTTTGTGCTGGCAGCCAGGAGGCAGGCTTGCAGAACGTACCCTTTGGTTGTTTAAATGAGTATATATTTCTGAGTGTTTTTGTGTACATTTCCCCTCAAAAAGCAAACAAACAAACATAGGGAATAGAAGCAAATACAGTTAAATGATGATGTATGGGGAGGTTGTAATCATTGCAATGAAATGATGAGTGTAAAACTGATGTTCTCCCATGTAAACTATCACTCAATTCACAATGAAAACTAAAAAAAGAAAAACAATTGAAGCACACTCTTCCCATAGTTCTCATCTCATTTTTTTTTTACTCTCTTTTGAAACAATACTCCTTTATAGAGATTTATCTATATTATCTCTTCAATTCCTATTCTCTCATTGTTTTCTTCTATAACTTCAAATAAGAATTTTTCCTCATAGTTAAAAAAACAAAAACAAAAAAAAACCCTTCTATTAAAGAGCACCAAAAAGGATAAAACTACTAGGCAAGTTCCTACTCTCTGTTGACTTGATCTATGCAAAATTATTTACTTATTTCTTTCATTTGGTTTGTAGAACAGCATACTCATCACCCTTCCAACTCTGTTCCTTTTCTTTCTCTGTGTCTTCCTATATCTTTCCCCACTGGTCGCACTTTGATCTCAGTCTCTTCACAGTTCAGAGATTAGATTATGGAAATATTTTTCCTTTTTTGTATTTGCTCATTTTTATATCAGCCTATCTAAAGAGCTTTACATATCATCTACATGCTTACAACACAATTTTTAAGTCTCTGTACCAGAGTTCTTTACTGAATTTCATGCTAGAATATTTGTATGCCTAGTTATCATTTCTAGGAGTCCTGGTGTGGCATTGCAGATTAATGTGCTACACTGCAAAGTTTGTTTGTATCACAAGGTCAGAGGTTCAAGCTCACTAGCTACTCCTCAGAAACCCTACACAGGTAGCTATGCGTTTGACCAGAATTGGCAACATGTCTTGGTATGGCTCTGTGGGTTAATGCACTAGACTGCAAAGCCATTTGAACTGTAAAGTCAGCAGTTCAAGCTCACCAGCTGCTACTTGGAAACCCTATACAGGGTTGCTTTGGGTCAGAATCGACTCGACAACACTTAACAACAACAACAACATCAAGTTATCATCTCAACTGTAGTTTCTAATAAATACCTCTGACTCAGTATGATTAGAAATGAATTTGTGAACGCTTTCAACCTCTAACATCTCCAATGACATCATCACTATTTTTTCAGTTTCTCTTCTCTCATTTTTCTCTCTCACAACTTAAACACAACCCATCATGAAATTGTCGTGGAGCATCCAAAGTATGAATGCTCCAAAACATGAGCACTTTCAGCATTCTGTTCTGAGCCACCACCATCTCCTGTCTGGATCACTACGGTCATTGGCAGTTTCCAGAATAATTCAGGAATACACTTGGAGCTTTACAATACAAACAAAGACAATGTTGCATTTGTGTTTATTCTTTTCTTACAATTAAATTTCATATTTATTAAACATTTACTTATAGATATATGTTGCATATTGAATTACATGGAGCTGAAGATCTAAGATACAATAGGTATTAAATTTAGAAAATAGGGATGAGATTAAACAAGGATCAATGTAGGTTATAATTCTGATGATTACACATCTTACTTAACTGTTCCAAACAAGAAGCTGGAAACGTAATCACTAATTTGCAATAATGGCTAGGTAATTTCTTGGGGTGCCTTTCACATGTAGACAAAGAATTGTCTACTAAACTAGGTTTAGAGCTTGGTTAGAGAAATGGAACTGCTTTGATGTACTTGTATTTATTTTCTGATTTAGCTTGTGATTCATTGTTGATGATCAGGTTTAAATTCATGCCAAACTCCTGCACCCAATCCCCCAAAAGAAATCCACTGCCATCAAGTCAATTCTGATCCTTAGTAACCTTAAAGAACCAAGTAGAACTGTTCCTTAGGATTTCTGACACTGTAAATCTTTGTTGTTGGTTGTGTTAATAGCTTTTGAGTTGTTTCCAACTCATAGCAGCCCTATATAGGGTTTCTGATGATCAACTGGTGGGTTTGGACCTCCAACCTTGTGGTTTGCAGTCCAGTGCTGATTCTACATTGCCACCCCAGGAGTCCAGGAGAAGAAAGCCTCATCTTTCTTCCTCAGTGTAGCTGGTGGGTTTGAACCACAACCTTGCAGTTAGCTATCCAATATTTAACCCACTGAACAACAGGGCTCTGTAAATTTATGCTAATACCTTTAGATTCTGACTAATAATAATTAGTAGCTTTAATCTACTTTCTCGATATGTGTACTGATATTACTAAGTAGATATTTCCTTCAAGATCATGTGAGAAAAATGTAGAACATATTCAAAAATCATAAAAAAAGACGAGACTTATTGGTCTAATAGAGTCTGGTAGAACACCCACGACTATGGTCCTTAAGCATTCAAGCATGGATCTGAACTCACCCTGTGGATCACATTCCAGACAAATAATAGAAAGACCTAAAATGGAAACAGGACTCTTGGTGTAATGCTGTAGGATAAGCACTGGACTGAAAACCACAAGGCCGGTGGTTCAAACCCACCAGCTGTTCCACAGAAACTCTATGCAGGGTTGCTATGAGTTAGAATCAACTCAACGGCTCTTAGCAATAATAACAACATAAAGTAAACAACAATGCCCATGAGAAATGTAATCCTAAAAAATATGAGACTAAGAGCAGAAATTGCAAAAAAAAAAACAAAAAAAACCAAAAAAAAACAAATCTCAGATGGTAGGAAGAGGCAGAAAGGATGAATGGTAATGGGGAACCCAGGGAGGAAGAGGGAAGAATGGTGTTACATTGAGGGGATTACAATTCATGGTATGAAACAAAATGTGTGTAAATTGTTGAATGGAAAATCAATTTGCTCTGTAAGCTTTCACCCAAACCACAACAAACAACTTTTTTAAATGAAAATAGCTCTTCCCACTTTAACATTAGATCCGATTTTAAAAGTTACCATTCTATGATATACAATCATTACTCAGCATACAAAAGCTGGTTAGGATCTGAGGAATTTATTACATTTGTACTGGCTTCAATCCAAGACAGAAAGGTAGGATTGTGTTTTTTTGTAGCTTTTTAATGAGCAACCCAGCAAGCAATATGACAGTACATTTGTACCAATTTAATTCAGATTAATGAACTCTTCAAAACATCAAAAGCTTACTTCCTTAATGTAGGCCAGGCATTAATTTAGACATTGGAGACATTGCAATGATTAAGATACTGTTATTTATTTAAGTGAACTTACTATCTAGTGTGGAATACAGAAATAATATACATTATTTAAAATTATATATGGTAGTAATATAAGTATGATCGCAGGAGCCTGATACAATGCTAAAGCAAAGTTAACTCTCTTTGGAGTAATTATAGAGAACTTAATACTGGAGAAAGAATTTGAACTGGGTCATGAAGTATGTTTTTAATTTCATCAGGTTTCCAAGTAACAAACTTGCAGCTCCATCACAAAGTAAGTGAGAAGCTTGGAATTCACTTCGTACAACTTATTTATTTTGTTGTTGTTGTTATGTGCCGTGGAGTCAGTTCCAACTCATAGCGACTCTGCACAGGGTTTCCGAGGCTGTAAATCTTTATGGGAGCAGAACGCCTCATCTTTCTCCCGCAGAAAAGCTGGTAGTTTCGAACTCCTGACCTTGCGGTTCACAGCCCGATTCGTAACAACTACGCTACCAGAGCTCCTTGAAGGCCAGAGGATTTAAGGGTTTTAGCAACAATCTCATGAGGATTTTGGGATAGAGTCCGAATTAGAACCCAGAAGCAATTGTGGTTTAGTCATCTTTCTATTAGATGGTACTCAACCTCCGAGTACATAGAAAGGATCTTGGTAGTTTTCTACTCTTAAAGTTGTCACTGTGTCTTTATCCCTAATGATTCCCAGCCCTGGTGGTGAAGTGGATTAAGTATTTGGGCTGCTAACCACAAGTTTGGTAGCTTAAACCCAACAGCTTTTTGCTGGGGAATGATGAGACTGTCTGAACCCATAAAAATGTATTGCCTCTGAAACCCTATAGAGCAATGATTACCCACTTCTTTGCTAACCGAGTGTGACATTTGCTTGTGAAAGTATTTTGTACATTTTTAACATTTATATCTAAAATCAGTTGAATCTATATAAAGGAAAGTATTCTGAATAATGTCTTTTCTCTTTAAGCCAGTTGGGCTAGAATTTATTGTTCCTTGCTTATAGAAGCATCATATGTTATACCTCACATTAGGTAAAGTGGTAGTAATAACCTCAAAAAATAACTATTAAAATAGAAACAAAAAATGTTTAAGGGATTGTGTTAGTTTTGTTCAAGAACTTTAACCACAGGTATATCAGGAACACCGAATGGTTTAAAATTAAGAAAGGTTGTGTTCTTTCACCATACTTATTCAACCTGTATGCCAACCAAATAATCTGAGAAGCTGGGATCTATGAAGAAAAATGTGGCATCAAGTTTGGAGGAAGACTCATTAACAACCTGCGATATGCAGATGATACAACTTTGCTTGCTGAAAGTGAAGAGGACTTGGAACATTTACTGATGAAGATCAAAGAGCACAGCCTTTGGTATGGATTACATCTCAATGTCAAGAAAACAAAAATCCTCACCACTGGACCAATAAACAAC
>NW_006408714.1:3920263-3921741 GCF_000296735.1 Chrysochloris asiatica
TAAAAAAGGCTCTATATAGTCTTTGAGCTCTATCAGCAAGTGCAAGTCCTCTTGGCTTTCAGCAAACAAAGCTTTTTCATCTGCATATTGCAGGTTATTAATGAGCATTTCTTCAATAGAGTCAAGCTTTTCAGATTATTTGCTCAGCATAAATATTGAATACAAATGATGAAAAGACACAACCCTGAAGCACAACTATCCTGATTTGAAACCATTCAGTATTCTCCTGCTCTGTTCAAATAACTGCCTCTTGGTCTATGCACAAGTTCTACATGAGCACATTATTCTCTAAGATCCTTGTGTGAACATGATTATCAAGGGTACTTACTAATTCATCACTCTTGCTTGTCTAACCCAGAATCAGTGTTGAAAGAAACACTGCCAAAATAGTAAACCCTTGGAGAACTGTTCATTAAGGATCACTGATGAAGCCATCTATCACAAACTTTTTAGATTTACATTCTGAAATGAGTAAGACTACTTGATTAGAACATCAAAATTGTACTTTAAACTCAGTCTTAATTTTGTGCTCATCATCATGCTCTCTACAGTCTCAGAATACATCTGGTGTTACCGTGTCCAGAAAAGAGTATTGAGTCAATTTATCTAGTCTTTCCTGCTACAAAGCCTCTATTTGCATGTCAAAGGTGAACTTTGCTATTATGTTTATTTCTTCTAAAGGCATTGGTATAATGTCAGCATGGCTTCACATAAAGTCATCCTGAGGCCTTCATTGAAAAATCAGGAATACCTGATAATCTGTAGCATTATGAATTAAATTGTGTCCTTGGTACACTTAAGCATTAACCCCTTGTACTTGTGAATGCAGCCTTCTTTGAAAAATAAGATATTTAATATATTATCAGTTAAATTAATATGAGGTAATATTAGAATAAGGAGGTCCTGTTCTGTTGGCGTAGTGGTTACGAATCGGGCTGCTAATCTCAAGGTCGGCAGTTTGAAACTACCAGCTGTTCCATGGGAGGCAGATGAGACTTTCTGCTCCTGTAAAGATTTACAGCCTCGTAAACCCTGGGCAGGGTAGCTACGAGTAGGAACTGACTCCACAGTACTGAACAACAACAATCTAATGACATGACCACTCGTCTGTCAGTTTGTCATACTGTGTGGTTTGTATGTTGCTATGATTCTGGAAGCTACGCCATGGGTATTTTAAATACTACCAAGTTGCCCAAGGTAGGCAGGTCTCACAAGAACTTCCAGACAAAGATAGACTAGGAAGAAGGAGAGACAGATTACTTCCAAATATTTAGCCACTGAAGACCTTATGAATAGCAGTTGAACACTGTCAGACATACTGCTAGAAAATGAGCTTCTCAGGTTGGAAGACACCGAAAATGCACTGGGGAAGAACTGCCTCCTCAAAGTAAAGGTGACCATGATGATGTGAATGGAGTAATGCCCTAGCCTGATAGGGAACATCTCAAAATGAAGTGAAACAGCTGTAAACATCCATT
>NW_006408714.1:3923849-3925012 GCF_000296735.1 Chrysochloris asiatica
TGCATAAGGTCGCTGTAAGTCAGTACTGACTCAATGGCACTTAACAGCAACAACAATATCAGGTTAATTAATGTTACCTTTGCCTCATTTAAAAATTCCAACCAAGTGGTTAACACACTTAGTTGTTAACAAAAAAGTTGGTGGTTTGACTCCAACCAGAGACACCTTGGAAGAAAACACTGGTGATCTGCTTTTGAGAAATTAGCTGTTGGAAATCCTTCGGAACAAAGTTTCATTTTAAAGTGCATAAAGTTGCTTGAGTCAGAATCAGCTCCTTGTCAACTGTTTTTTTCTTTTTAATGCAAACAAACTTTACATCTATGAGCTAGAGCAATTCTCATATTCAGTTAATGATCAATATCCCACATACCTTGAAAATCTAATATCTTCCTTTTTACATTTTTGTACAGTTGAATTAGAAAAGCATAACTATAAAATAAGGATGAAATGGAAGGAAATAATTAATAAACATAAATATTGATACATTTTATTATTTATTTTATTATATATTTATTTATTGTAGTAAAAGTCATGCAAAAGATCCATTTATATATAAATATAAAGAGAAGGGGCCATATTAGAATATTTTCTCTTATACCTGAATAGTATAAATCTACACCCCTAAACATATGCACATTATAATAGAGACATTATGATTAGAACATCAGAAAGAAAAACTGTAGATCTTTTCATAAAATGACTTAGGCTCATAGAACATCTTGGTCAATTGGAACAACCCAGGCTACAAAGTTTTTATTTTTCATCATAGTTTTAATACCCTAGTAACAACTGAGGTCTTAAAAGCCTGCATGTATTCATCTAAGATAAAACTATTGCTTTCTATTTGTCTAGAGTAAAAGAAAAGGAAGGAAGTCCCAAAGAAGGAAACAGTATACAGGAGCAATTGCCTATACAGCCATGGCCTTAACTGTAGAACAAAACTCAAAATCTTAAAAAAAAAAAATTCAGACTTACTGAACTGGCAAAGACCTGGGGAACCCCAAAGACTATTACCCTAAAGTAATAACTTAACTTTGAACTGAAACTAATCCCAGACATTACTTTTCAACTAAATAACATAATGACTCATAAAATAAACAGTATCACCTGAAATACTGTGCTCCATATGTCTGTATATACAAAAAAAATAGGTTTGATATATA
>NW_006408714.1:3925112-3933880 GCF_000296735.1 Chrysochloris asiatica
AACTTTGCAGTCCAATGCATTAACTGACAGTGCCACACAGGACTATATTTGCATATATATATATACACATAATAATAGGAAGTCCTGGTGTGGTGCTGTGGGCTAATGCATCAGATTGCAAAGCTGTTTGAACTGCAAGGTCGGTGGTTCAAGCTCACCAGCTACTCCTTGGAAACCCTATACAGGGTCACTATGGGTTGGAATCGACTCAACAGCACTTAACAACAACAACAATATGCAATAGACTTCTGGCATGGCACTGTAGAAACAGTATTGGACTGAGAACAACAAGGTCAGAGGTTCAAACCCATCAGCTGCTCCTCAGAAGCCCTATACAGAGTGTCTATGAGTCAAAACCAACTCTAGGACACTGGGTCAAACACATCAGCTTCCCCATAGAAACTCTCTGCTGCATTGCTATGAGTTGGAACTAACGCCATGGCACTGAGCAATAACAAATATAAGCAATCATCTATTTGAGATCAAATGGTAAAAATTTACCTAAAGCAAAGATGTGAATGTCATGGGTAGGGAATCAAGAATAATGGAAATGGAATATCTGGCATTGAATTAATGAGCTTGTTGATCCAATGTAGAAAATGTAATCAGTGTTATTGAATAATCTGTATCACAATTGTTAAACAGGAACTTACTTTTCTATGTAAACTTTCACTGAAAACTTAATAAAGTTTTTTTTTTTTTTTTTTAAGTTTCATGTTTTTAGATAGTGAAAACTTACAGGTGTAATTTGTTTTTAGTTTTTTGTGACATGATGGAATCTTAACATTGTCATGAAAGAAACAGAACTTTGACTATGTGTCACGATCTGCATAGCTAGTTTCCTGGTGTCATGTCCATGCCATGCATAAAGAAAGCCACTGTGGCATGCTGTCACTGGAACAAATCTTTTGAAAAATCTAGTAATTTTGACTAGTAATGATCCAATGATATCTCAGAACCTGTTTGAATTGAAGCAAGTATATATATGAAAATAGAATAACAAAATATATAATATGTATTATGGCGTTCATTGCACAGTAGATACACTGTAGGATAAGCACTGGACTGTTAACCACAAGATTGGCTATTCAAACCCACCAATCACTCCTCAGAAAGCCTATACGGGGTCAATATGAGTTGGAACCAAGTTGATGGCACTTAACAATAACAACAATAGTAGAAGAAGGACGGCTTTTCTGAGACATGGCCTATGATATTAAAACTCGGGTAAATTCTTAAAAACTACATAACATTGATTCAGTAATGTGACATTTTTAACCTATTTTTTTTTCCCTCAGGAATGGATGTTAATGGTATTCAACTCTCAAATTTGCAAAACTGAAAATAAAAATAATAATTTGAAAGAGGCCCCTAATATGCAATGGGACAACAGGGAGGCAGCCAACAAATGGTAGTTGTTTTTTATTTTACTTAATTACATCATTCCACAGACTGTGCACTCCCATACACATAACTGTATATACATACACACATGCATCTAGAGATAGAGGTAAGTTTTTGTATGTGCTGTACTTTATATATATGAATATTTTTGGTATGGTTATTTGCAATGTTCCAAAGTACTTTCAGGTCTATTGAATACCAAAAGTGAGGAGCAGAGCAAATAATAAATGGTGAGTTCAGAGGACATATATTTGATTGATAAAAAGGAAATTTCCATATTTTGTAGATAAACAGTATGGAATGTTGGCCATTTCATATAGTTCAACCTTATATATTACATATTGCAAATCCTATGATACATTTTTTGGAGGTCTAAACTAGAGACAGGATCTGTTCTTTTCCTTGAGGAATGGCCAAGTTCCAGATAAAGAATACATGGGGAGGAAGTCCTTCTAAAGACCAGAATAATGCCTACTGCAAGACTATTTAGAAAAGATCAAGCTAAATACAATGTGCTGGGTGTTCTCAGGCATAATTAGAGGTAAAACTCTACCTTCCCTGCTAAGCTAATGTATTCAAATTCCAGCGGAGAAAATGACTTGATACTAACTGGCATGCACTTTAATTACTTTTATTCATTATGGTCCACTTGTGATGAGGTGTCTGGGTATTTTTAGGATAGTAAAAAGGTACTGTGATTTTGTTCTTCATGAATAATCTTTCTCCTACTGGGACAGATATTTTATAAAGGGACACTCATTACAGTCTGGTGCCTCAATCCAATCAAGTTGTCCACTGTAATTTCCAGGAAGTAAAGTCTGCTCAAGCATCAATATAGGGTTATTTACTGAACTCTTTATGTTGTCAACAGAATCATACCTATGGGTTTTGTTTGCTGCAAAACTTGAATTCCCTGGTGCTTTAAGTGCAAATGTTGACACGCTTAAATACTAGGTTTGACATTTATAACTAATTAGAAAATCTGTCAGGAAACGGAAGGTTTCCATGCAAAGAATGCACTCTAAGTAGATATAGCAAAGGTTTTGCTCTCAGAAAATCTAGCATCAGAATCAGTTTCCCTTTTATTAGTTATTGCCTTTGGACAATTTCCCTAATTCCTCTATGCCTTCTTTTCCTTAACTACTAACTGGACTCAATAAAACTGATCTTTATAATGAGTAAGCTCATTTTGCTATGAATATAATGATGTTCATGATAGTGCTTATAAATAGTAAACCAGTGTGGTTACCATGTGGCAGGCAGTGAACAATCTGGAGTGTACAAATGAATAAAGCAGAACTCTTACTCTCATTATCTTTCTTCAGCCCAATAATGGATTTCTACAAAAACTAACAGCTTGCATGATGCTTAACAGTTAACAGATCAACAGCTTCCTCCAAATTTAGGAATGTGTTAGGATGGTCCTACATCTCTCTACATCTTTTTAACATTTCACTGTATATACAAGACAAGTGAAATAATTAAAATTCATATCAATTGGCAAGGAAGAATCAAAACTGTTCACAAGTGATGTGTTTTTATTTTTTGCAAATATTAAATAATCTTATGAAAAAATAAAACATATAAAATGAGTTAATTTATCAAGGTGACAAATATACATTCTACATACATTCTTGCCAAAGTAATTATGGACTTGTTCCATAATTCTGCGGTGACTTAGAAATAGCTATGCAAATTTGATGGTTCATATAATTTCAGGTTCCAGTAGCATAGACACCAATTACTGGACAAGTCAGTTCATATAAAACTTCACACATACATATATGAACATGAAAATACGTGAGAAACATAACTCTATATTAAAATCATTGGCAATAGCATACAAACCATGATTTAGAATGTTAGGGAAATAGGAACATACACTCTCATTGTCACTATCGATCTGACATTACAATTTGGAGAACAATACTATAATAGAAAATAAGGACTATAGAAGATTTTATGTCCTTACATCTAAGGATTCTAGTCTAGAAAGAATGGTCTAAAAAATTATCACATGCACATCCTGTTATCTTAAAATATGAATAAAACAAAGAGAGACGTGCTTTGGTTGTATAGGTTGCACTAGCAAACTAACAAAAACAACTGAAAAATATTCTATGTAAGTATTAATGCTAACAATGGAACATAGATACGGTGGAATTGTATGACTATAAAACATTAAAGAATCTATAGACTCTATGACTTACAAAGAGTAAAGAAAGTAATTCATTAAGACAGTAGGAGAGTAATAGTGTGAGTCTTGGATTCAAGGCAAGAAACAGAGAAGCGATTAGCATTTGCTGACCGTCTTTCAACTACTAACTGCTTCTTAGGCATAGATTCTTGTGTTAGTATTGTCATAGTTTCTACCTCAAGATCATGCAGGTTTACTTTAATTGTTTATAGATTTGTTATCAGCAAGAATAATGATCCCAACCTAGCAGTTTACCAGTTGTTGAACCAGTGCCAACTCTTAATGACTTCAGAATAGAACTGTGCTCCACTGGATTCTCAATGGCTTATTTTTAGAAGTAGATCATCAAGTCTTTCTTCCTAGGCACTTCTGGATGGTCTGAAAACCTCTAGTCTTTCAGTTAGCACCTGAGTGCATAAACACTAATACTAATACTTCAATAAGTGAAAAAATGTTATTATTGATATAAAGAATCCCATGTTACAATAGGAATCCTCTTATGTTTCAAATGAACATTATATCTAGGATGGTTTTATGAAAATGCATACAACATCCTTGATCAGCCTCTCTTCCTTTTCTGTAGGAATGTTCAAGAGTCTGTCATCTGACCTTTGATATATATCAAAGAATAAGTAAACCTTTGAGTAATTGGATAATTTAACACTGGAGCCTCAATGTCCTCATCTTGCTACATGAATAATCACTGTACTTGATGAAATTTAAGTGAAGCTTTCTTAAGCCATATATAGCACATGGTACCACCACTTGTTTGTCAGTTTGTTGCACTGTGGTGGCTTGAGTGTTTAAATGATACAGGAAGATATACCAATGGTATTTTGAATGCCAAAAGAGTCATCCATGGTGGGCAAGTTTCAGCTGAGCTTCCAGACTAAGACAGTCTCAGAAGAAGGAAAGGCAGAGAACCTCTGAATATTTAGCAACTGAAAACCTTATGAATAGCAATGAAACAGAATCAGATAGCAGCAGAATTTACAATATTGAAACATAGTGAATATCATGAGAATATCATCAGCTATAATGCTGGAAGATGAGCCCCTCAGGTTGGAAGCCACTCTAAATACAACTGGGGAAGAGCTGCCCCTCAAAGTATAGTTGACCAAGATGATGCAAAAGGAGTAAAACTTTCAAGACCTTAATTTACTGATGGAGCACAACTCAAAATGAGAATAAATAGCTGTAAACATTTATTAATAATTATAACATGGAGTATACAAAATATGAATCTAAAGAAATTGGAAGTTGTCAAAAATGGAATGGAATGCATGAAGATCAATAACCTAAGTATTAGTGAGATGAAATAGAATGGTACTAGTCATTCTGAATCTCACAACCATGTGTTTTATTATGCTAGGAACAACAAACTGAATAGGAAAGGTACCACATTCACCATTATAAAGAACATTTCAAAATCTATCTTGATGTATAATGCTTTCTGTGATAGTATAATGTTCATATGTCTAAAAGAAAAAACAGTTAATGCCACTAATATTCAAATTTGTGCATCAACCAATAAAGCCAACAAGTGGTGATGAAATTGAAGAATTCTACCAACATAATCAGTCTGAAATTGATCATACATGCAATCAAAATGTATTAATAATTACTGGTGATTGGAATGCAAAGGTTAGAAACAAAGATGAAGAACAGTAGTTAGAATACATGGCCTTGGTGCTAAAAATTATGCCAGCCATCACATAATAGAATTTTTTAAAGAGCAGTGTCTTATTCATTACAAGTACCCTTTTTAAAACAACATAAAAGAAGACAATACACATGGACCACATGAGATGGAATATACGGAAATCAAATTGACTAAATTTGTGGAAAGAGAGTTGGAAAAGTTCCATATCATCTCAAAATCAGGCCAGAGACAGATCATGGAAAAGGCCATCAATTGCTCATAAGCAAGTTCAGGCTGAAGCTGAAGAAAGTTAAAAGAAGTCCATGAAAGCCAAAATATGGCCTTGAATATATCCCATCTGAAATTAGAGATCATCTTAAGAGCACATATTATGTATTAGAAAACCACAAGAGTTGTGGGATGACATCAAGGACATCATACAGGAAGAAACCAAAAGGTCAATAAGAAGACAGGGAAGAAATCATGACCACCATGGATGTCAGAAGAGACTCTGAAACTTACGCTCCACCATAGAGATCCTGAAGCAAAAGGAAGACATGGGGAGATAAAAGAGCAGAACCAAAAATTTCCATGGGCAACTCAGGAAGACAAAGCCAAATATTTTGGTAAAATGTGCAAAGATCTGGAGTTGGAAAATTAAAAGAGAAGAACATGCTCCACATTTATCAATGGAAAGAACTGAGGGAAAAGGTCAAGCCTCGACTTGCAATACTAAAGGATTTTGGGGACATAATACTGAATGATGCAAAAAGCATCAAGTGAAGTTGGAAAGAATATCTAGTCATTGTGCAAATAAGAAATAATCGATACTACATCATTTAAAGAGGTAGCATATGATCAAGAGCCAATCATACTAAAGCAAAAAGTCCAATCGATGTACACTGAAAGCATTGTTAAAAACACAGTTCTAGTAATTGATAAAATACAAATTGCAATTTCTCAGCAAACTGATCTAGTACTAGAGGCATGCACTCATCTGTAACAGGAAATTTATAAGACAGGTAACTGACAAACTGATTGGCGAGCTCTATATTTGTGCCCATTCAAATGAGAAATGGCTCAACAGAAGGCAGAAATTATCAGACAACGTCAGTGATATCATATGCAAGTAAAATTTTGCTGAAGATAATTCAACCTTGGCAGTAACACATCATTGACAGGGAGTTGCCTGAGGTTCAAGTAGGATTCAGATGAGGACGTGGAACAAGGGATAAAATTGCTTATGTCAAATGGGTCTTGATTGAAATCAGAGAATACTAGAAACATGTTAACCTGTGCTTTATTGACTATATGCGAAGGCTTTAGACTGAGGGGATCTTGGCAAAATATGGGCAACATTGCAGATAATGAGTATTCCAGAACACTTAATCATGCTCCTGAAGAACCTGTACATAGACCAGAGACAGTTTTTTAAATACAACAATAGGACATTGAATGGTTTTAAATCAGGAAAGGCACATGCCAAAGTTGCATACTTTCACCATATTTATTTAATGTGTATCCTGAGCAAATAATTCAATTAAATGGATTATATGAAGAAGAATATTATATCACGATTGGAAGAAGACTCATTACAACCTGTAATATGCAGATGATACACTCAATCTTCTTGCTGACAGCGAATACTTACTGATGAAGATCAAAGATTCTGGGTGGATTTGAGACACGAAATGTTATGTTTACACCGCCTTGGAATCCTATAGAGGATTGCTCAATGGAAGTGAGGTTTTTTGGGTTGCTAAACTGCAGAAATATTACCAAATAGTATTTTTTATCCTCTTCCAGCTTATATAAACAAAGTTCTTTGAAGTCCCAAAAGAGAGGTATACATCTCTGATTGATGAAATAAGTTAAGTAATGGAGAAAATATTTAACTATAAGTTACAGTCACAGTTTCAAACTTCATTGGAAGATGCTTTCAGAAAATAGTTGTTGATTGGATGTGTTAAATAAATAACTAAAATTGAAATGTGTTACATGAATTTATGTATAATAGAAGGCTCTGGTAGCATAGTGGTTACAAATCAGGCTGTTAACTTCAAGGCTATCAGTTCAAAACTACCAGCTGTTCCACAGGAGAAAGATGAAGCTTTCTGTTCCCGTAAAGATTTACAGCCTTGGAAACCCTGTGCAGGATTACTATGAGTCAAAACCTACTCCATGGTGGTACTTAACAACACAACAGAAGGCTCAGTTGGGATCCTTAAGGTAATGGCAGCAGGCCTTTAAGTGTGATTATCATACTCCAGTAAAAACCATCAACGTTTCTCAGAAATTGTTTCTTTATTGGATTATCATTTTAACAATTAAATAATAAAAGTATCTTCAAACCTTTGCTTAGAGAGCTTCTGCATTTGTGATAAGCATGTTATTTTACAAAGTCATTTAACTTCTCTGAAGTTACTCAGAGTATTTAAAGTGATGTTGTTGTTAGGTGCAGTGTATCTATTTCAATTCATAGTGACCTCTGGACAATGACCCTCTACCACCCATGATGTCTTTCTCCTGCAAGTCATTATTTTTTGAAGTTCCAAAATACAGCTTTGAAAAAAAAAAATGAATAAATTGCATGGCTGTTTCTTGTAAAGTACTTCTGTTGAAGTTTGAAATATCTTCTAAAAACTTATTATTGAATTATAAGCTCCAGAATTGAAATCAGCCGTGTTGGGAAGAAATAAGGCACAAGGAGCTTAAAAGTCAATACGCACTCCTTAAACCCTATCTGCTCATGGTTTCTATTTCTCTAAACCGATCTTGTTTCGGGTAAGTAACGTCAAGTAAGTTCTGACTCATAGCAATCCTATGCACAACAGAACAAAGCTCTGCCTGGGCCTGTACCAGTCTCAAAATTGTTATGCCTGGGCCCACTGCTTTTGCTACTATGCCAATCCATTTCATTGTGGGTCTTCTTGATTTATTTTGCTTATCCTCCATTTAACCAAGCATGAGGTCCTTCCCCTGATATGTCCAAAGTATGAGAGATGAAGTTTAGCAATTCTGGTTTCTAAGTAACATTCTGACTGTACTTCTAACACAGATTTGTTTTCTCGTCTCTCAATGCATAGTACTTTTAATATTCTGCTCCAACACCATAACTCATATACATCAATTCTTCTATGGTCTTCCTTATTCATTGTCCTACTTTCACATGCGTATGAGGCTATTGAAAATACCATGGCTTGGGTA
This sequence comes from Chrysochloris asiatica, assembly GCF_000296735.1. Taxonomy (NCBI): domain Eukaryota; kingdom Metazoa; phylum Chordata; class Mammalia; order Afrosoricida; family Chrysochloridae; genus Chrysochloris; species Chrysochloris asiatica. The sequence goes on from NW_006408714.1 coordinate 3,933,563, forward strand.
AGGTACACTTTAGTTCTCAAACTGAAATTTGTGCTCTTAAACATTTTAAATAGGTCTAGTGCAGCAGATTTACCTAATGCAATATGTGGTTTGCTTTCTTGACTACTGATTCCATGAGTGTTGATAGTGGATCCAAGCAAAATGAAGTCTTTGATAACGTGAATTTTTTCTCCATTTATCGTGGTCCATTGGTGAGTATTTTTGTTTTCTTTACATTGAATTGCAACCCATACTTAAGGCTGTGGTCTTTGATATTCATCACTAAGTATTTGTAGTCTTCATTGCTTTTATAAAGCATGGTTTTATCAGGTGCATATC
>NW_006408714.1:3933980-3935011 GCF_000296735.1 Chrysochloris asiatica
ATATATTCAAGGTCATATTTTGTCTCTCATGGATTTGTTTTCATTTTCTTCAGCTTAAGTTTGAATTTGTACATGATCAATTGATGGTCTGTTCCAGTCTACCCCTGGCCTTGTTTTGACTGATGATGTAGAGCTTTTCCATCATCTCTTTCTGAAGATGTAGTCAATTTGATTTCTGTGTATTCCATCTGGTGAGGTCCATGTGTATAATTATCTCTTATGCTGTCTAAAGAAGTTATTTGAAATGAACAAATCATAGAATTTGCAGAATTCTGTCATGTGATTTCCAGCATCATTCATCACCAAGGCCATATTTTCCAACTACTGATCCTTCGTCTTTCTTTCCAACCTTTGCATTCCAATCACTAGTAATGATAAATACATCTTGATTCTATGTTTGATCAATTGCAGATTGAAGAAGTTGTTAGAATTCTTCTATTTTATCCTCACTGACTTTAGTGGTTGGTATGTAAATTTGAATAATAGTGGTATTAACTGGTCTTCTGTGTATGCACATGGGTATTATCCTTTCACAGACAGCATTGTACCTCATGACTGATCTGAATATGTTCTTTTTGACATTATGAAACATAATAATGCAGCACCATTCCTCTTCAATTTGTCATTCCTGGCACAGTAAACCATGTCATTTTCAGATTCAGAATGGTCAATACCAGTCAACTTCAGCTCACTAATGCCTAAGATACCGATGTTTATGCATTCCATTTCATTTTTGACAATTACCAATTTTCCTAGATTCATATTTTGTACATTCTATATTCCATTTATTAATGGATGTTTACAGCTGTTTCTTTTCATTTTGAGCTGTGACCCATCAGCAAATAAAGGTCCTGCAGACTTTCCTCCCATGGGCTTTACTGCATTAGCATCATCATGGTCAACTGTACTTTAAGGAGGCAACTCTTTTCCAGTCTTGTTTTGAGTGCCTTCCAACCTGAGGGGCTCACTTTCCAGCACTATGTCTGACAGTGTTTCTCTGCTATTCATAAGGTTTTCAGTGACTAAATATT
>NW_006408714.1:3935111-3946744 GCF_000296735.1 Chrysochloris asiatica
CAGATTCAGGTGAGGACATTCAACAACGGACATTGTTGTTGACATCAGATGGATCTTGGCGGAAAGAAGAGCATCCTAGAAAGATGTTTAACTGTGCCTGCATAAATAGGTCAATGTATACCCATTAGTCATGTCAACAGCCAGCTGACTGAGCTGGCAAACATTCGAATCCCCTTGAAAGTTAGCATTGTGGTATGATGCAACATATTTTCAATTATTTTCATGCCTTTAGCAAAGAACATTTTTGCTCTCTGCTTGAATTTTTATTAGACAGGCCATTTTAAGCATCCCTGGTGGTACTGTGGGTTAGGCTTTATGTTGCTAACCCACCATTTGCTCCCCTAAAAATGTACAGTTTCATAAGCAATAAGGAGCAGTTCTCCTCTGTTCTGTGGGTCACTATACATTGGAGTTGAATCATTGGCAATGGGTTTGGTTTGGTCTTTAAATTAGAACCTCACTGATGACCTGGTTATAGTGCACATATATAGTTATTATGATGATTTGACCTACTGATTTATTCTTAATCTTATCAGGAGTTTTGTCCAAAAAAGTTTGAATCAACTTTTCACATTTATGTAGCATTTTGGGTGACAATGATTGATTCAGCTAGGTACCAATGCTATAGCTATAATGCTGCTCAAATGATAAATAAACTTTAAAGGTGTGATGATTGCTGATTAATCCTGAAGAAGTATTAGGTTATTTTCTGTTTGATTTATTTCAAGTAATAAAAGCATATTTCAGAATATTAACATATTAAAAATCATCAATTCACTCCAGTTTTTATATTTTAATGCCAACCAACATATTTTCAAGAATCTAAATACAACTTTAGCAGATTAATTGCAATAATGCTTAGTTTTTAAAAAGTAATCTTAATAAAACATGTTTCCATGTATTTATTCATTCATATATTTATTCTGTAAATACATATTAAATGTCTGCTATAGGTGAGGCGCTGTGGGTTAATGCGCCAGAATGCAAAGCCATTTGAACTGCAAGGTCGAGTGGTTCAAGCTCACCAGCTGCTCCTCGGAAATCCTATACAGGGTCTCTATGGGTCGGAACAGACTCGATGACTCTTAACAACAACAAATTTGTGTCAGGTAGCAAGCTACAAGGTAAGCTGTTCATCTGGAGAAAGATGAGGCTACCTGCTCCAATAAAGTTTTACAGTCTCAGAAACCTTAAGAAACAGTCATGCTCCAGCCGTGGCATTGTTGTCGTTGTTGTTGTTAAGTACCATCAGGTAGATTTTGACTCATAGTAACCCTGTATAGGGTTTCTAAGGAATGACTGGAAGTTTGAACTGCCAGCCTTGCAGTTCCAACCGACCTTTCAGTCCAGTACACTATCCTGCAGCGCCACACCAGGACTCTAGCCTTAGGGTTACTGTGAGTAAAATCAACTCAACAGTACTAGTTCTGTTTGATTTATGTGCTGAATGTATCATCTTTGAGAAAAATGCTTAAATTAATATTTCCTCAGTCCCAATAGTGCTCCATAGAACTCCACTGCTCTTACAGATGTTAGTAATTTACCTTTAAATTCCATTATCAAATAAATGCATGCAACTGTATACAGTAACCTTATCTTTGACTATTGTTTTTGTTAATTGGTGTCCAGTCAGATTCAACCCATAGTGACTCTGTAAACGGTTTCCAAGGACTTAAATGTTCACAGGAGTAAAAAGCCTTATCTTTCTCCAACAGAGCAGGTAGTGAGCTCAAGCCTCAACTTTGTGGTTTTCAGTCCAGGGTTTATTTTATGGAGCTTTAAACAGACAATAAAATTTAACATACTTAGAACACATTGAATGGTTTTTAGTAAATATAGCTATAAAATGAAAATGTAAAAGTTTAATTGATTCACACTGGCAAATCTAACCAAAAGAAAAAGAAAGAGTAGAAGGTGTGAATGACATGCATAATAAATGATATGGGTGACGTCGCAACAAAAGCAATGGAAATAAGAAGGATAATAACCAAATATTATCAAGATTTATACTCCAATAAATTTGAAACATATAAGAAGCAGATAAATATCTAGAAAAACACCACCTACCTAAACTAACATTGTTGTTGTTAGGTGCCATAGAGTCAGCACTGACTCATAGTGACCTTATGCACAGCAGAACGAAGTAATGTCCAATCCTGGGTCAACCTCACTACTGTTTCCACACTTGAGTCCATCAATGCTGCCACCTGGCCAATTCATCTCATTGACACTAACATAGAATGAAGTAAATAACTTAAATAGGCATAAAACAAAGGAAGAATTGATAAGGTCATAAAAAACTCCCAACAAAAAAAAAATGTCCTGGACCAGATAACTTTACTGGTGAATTTTACCAAACATTCAGAAAAGAGCTGACACCAATCTTACTCAAACTATTCCAGAATATAGAAAATAATGGGAAACTCCTGAATACATTTTATTAAGCAAGCACAACCCTCAGACCAAAACCAGGCAAGGACATTACTAAAAAAAAAAATACAATTATTGACCAATAACCCTCACAATTATACACATGGACCTCACCAAATGGAACACAGGCAGCAAGTTGACTACAACTGTGGAAAGAGATGGTGGAAAAGCTCCATATCATCAGCCAAAACAAGATTGGGGCAGATTGTGGATCAGACCATCAATTGCTCATATGCAAATTCAAACTGAAGATAAAGAAAATGAAAGCAAGTCCACGAGAGCCAAAATATGACCTTGAATATATCCCACCTGAATTTAGAGGTCATCAGAAGAACAGCTTTGAAACACTAAACACTAAAGACCGAAGACCAGAAGACTTGTGGGATGACATCAAGAAAATTATACAAGAAGAAAGCAAAATGTCATTAAGAAGACAAGAAAGAAGGAAAAGATCAAAATGGATGTCAGAAGAAACACTGCAACTTGCTCTGCATCATAGAGATGCTAAAGTAAATGGAAGAAATGAGGACGTTCAAGAACTGAACAGAAAATTTCAAAAGTCAGCTCAAAAAGACTAAATCAAATATTACAACGAAATGTGCAAAGATCTGGAGTCAGAAAACCAAAAGGGAAGAACATGCTCAGCATTTCTCAAGCTGGGGGAACTGAAGAAAAAAATAAAGCCTAGACTTTTGTTACTGAAGGATTCTCTGGGTAAATTATTGAATGATGCAGAAAACATTAAATAAAGATGGAAGGAATTTAAGACTATGGTCCTTGATCACCCTTCAGGTTTGGAATGGAACTCACCCCCATGGCCCAATTTTCACCCAAGCAGTGGATAAATTTACCGGGGAATGGGGGGGGAGGGGAGGCAACAGCACGTGTGAGGAATGCTCACCATGGAACAATCATTCAAAATCAAAAGTGCAATACTTTCCTAGGAACAATATTGAGAAGGAATGGGAAGGTGCTTGGAATGAAAAGGGAATCACAGAAAGGAAGCTGGATAACTGTTGTTTCATGGAAGGGAACATAATCATTGAGATGAAACAAATGTATGATTTGTTGAAAGTAAAGCTGATGATTTTGTCTGTAAACCTTCAGTCAATAAAAAGCTAAAAAAAAAAAAATAGGGAACATAAAAATATTAAGAAAATATTTTCTTGATAAAAGAAAAAATTCTATAATGGTTTTGTGGTCGGGAAGGTGAAATTATTCATAGGCTAGATGGTCAACACATGTTAATATGAGTGACAGGGCAAGCAATATACAACAAGAGGGAGGTTAGCAGATAAAGATGAAGGTAGTGGGAGACAGGGAGAAATGTAATAGTTAAAGTGAATAGAAGTATATAGTGTTAAATGTTGGTACATGGAGGGGATTGTCATCATTGTAATGAAAGAAGTATATGATGAGTCGAATGTAAAACTGATAACCTGCTCTGTAAACCTTCACTCAATTCACAATAAAATGTTCTTAAAAACAGCAACAAAGATTGTGTAATGCAAAGATCTAGGCAACAGCACTCTAGGCAGAAGAAACTACAAATGCAAAAAGCCTTTAGTTGGAGAAGACCTTGGCTTGTTTCTGGGAAAGAATGGAAATCAGTGTGGCTAGAAGAGAGTGAGTAGGCAGAAAGTTGTAGGGGCCAAGATCAGAGGTGTAGGCAGGAATCAGTACATGCAGTATTTGGCCAATCACCATAAGGGGTTTGGATAATAACACAATCTTGAAGATTTTTCAAGAGTGTCTCTTCTAACCATAATCTGTAACTTCCACCAAATAATATTTCTGTTCTGTTGGGTCTGAGTAAGAGAAGGTAGGAGAAGCTACTGATAAGATTGCATGATTCAGCTGTGAAGGTTAGTAGAGTTATTTGCAAGAGTTCAAACTTGAAACTCTAGCATGAGTGTAAAATGAGGTGTGTCAGAAGTTGAAGGAAGAATCTCACTACCATCAGAGAAGAAGAGTCATGGGTAGAGCCCATCCTTTGGATCCTGAGTTCTCTGGGCATTAACCTTCCATGACCTAGGGGTAGAAAACTGTGACACCAGAGGAGTGGCAGAGGCACAGCAGTAGAGCCATAAACAAGAGCACAAATCAGAATAGGTGGCTTCTCAGTCCATGAAGCAAGTAAAGCAGAATGCCTTTGGGTAGGAAGCTTGCTTGAGAGTAGGATTCCTCCAGGCACTTAAGTAGTATAAATAGCTAGTTTACTGACCCATAGAGCTAGAGCCTTCAGCCTGATGATTATAGTGGAGTGGTGTGTCCTGTGGGCAGTTATTAGCAGCTAACTAGAATAACTATGCCTGAATATTTTTGATCCTGTATTGTCACCTGTTAACTTCCCTAATAAATCCCATAACTGTGGTGGTGGTGGTGGGGGGGGGGGATTACAGTCTTGGAAACTCTGTGGGACATTTTTACTCTCTCCTATAGGGTCTCTATGAGTCTGCATTGACTCAACAGCCGTGTTATTTGGTGTTGGGAGAGAATGGAATGGGTGTGTGTTGTTAAATTAAATCACAATATATTTAAAGTTGATGTTTTTGTTAAGTGCTGTCAAGTTAGTTCCAACTCACAGCAACCCTGTATAGGGTTTCCAAGGAATTGCTATTGGGTTTCAACCACTGACCTTCTGGTTAGCAGTCCAATGCTTACCCTATAGCACTACACCAGGACTCCATTTTTAAAGTTAAATATGATCAATAAGTACTACATTGTCTTTGAGTCCTTAGCTCAGCATGAATAGATTTTTTTCCCTGTAATCCTCAATAAACAATAAAAAATAATTCATCATATTTGCTATATGGGCCCAATTAATATTTTGTTTTTTTTTATTTTTTAAATGTTAAGTTCTTTAGTAAATAATATATAAAAAGAATAAGAGATAGTAAAAACACAGCAATATTAGAAATGGTAGTAAGAATTTAAACATAGCAAAGCACTAAATATCAAGAAAATTTTGGCACACAAACATCATAAAAGATGAAAACCAAACACAGTCACATATCTTTTCAGTTCCTAGTTTCTCTCAGAAATATAGTACATTAGACACTTTCATTTAAAATGACTCACTCGATAATATTACCATATTCCTTTTTTGTCCTTAGAAATATATTACTCTCTGATGTTTGTGATTCTGAAAATTCATCTAAGGTGTTGTTAGTTGAATACACATAGCCTGTAATTTCACTTACATGTCATCATTGTCTTTATAATCTAGATTTGATTTTATCTCCTGGTTGATCTTTCAATGTCAAAGACTGAATAATCAACTGTGTTCAATGAAAGTTAAAATTAGTCTATAAATACGGTGGTATCTACAGTGCTTATTTATATCTTCTGGACAAATGTTGCAATATTTTGAAAATATAATAAAATGAAAACCTAATTACTTATATAACGATTGTTTTACCTTTTATGTGATTGCATCACTCCATTCTTATTCTTTTTATATTTTAGCATAATTGGGAACATTGGATGAGTGGTGATGAGGAAAGATGAAACACTCATAATTTTCAGGACAAATTTTTGAGATATGGGAAAAAATTATCAAAAAAAAATCTCAGATTTACAAAAGAATCCAATAAACTCATATGTAATTAATTGCAAGATAGAATGAATTTTGTTTTGTATATTAAATAACTTAATTGCTATTTTTTCTTTGAGACACTGCTAAGAAAAAAAATGAAAGTTATAAAGTACCAATCCTTGTAAATTATTAGAACTAATCAATAGGAAAAGCTAAAGAGCTATTAGGTCCAGTTAATACAAATTTTTTAGAGTTGAATTTAACGAAGGTCTTAACTAAACTTTAACCATTTTTTTCCACTTAAATTTGGTAGACTGCAAATGTTTTTATTCTAGGTATCTCTACTGTTGTTGTTAAATGCTATTACTACTTGTTGTTACTGTTGTTAAGTGTTGATGAGTCGGTTCCGACCCATAGCAACCCTGTACAGGGTTTCCGAGGGTGTAAATCTTTACGGGAGTAGAAAGCCTCATCTTTCTCCCGCAGAGCAGCAGGTAGTTTCGAACCACTGACCTTAAGTTTCGCAGCCCGATTCGTAACCACTACGCTACCAGAGCTCACTACTAGAAGATTACAAAATGTTATAGCAGGAAAAAGAACCTAAAAATAAACTGCTCTGAGTACCATAGTCTATGGAGACAGAAAGGGCCTAGAACAGAAGGGAACTTGTTCCAATCATGGGAACTAATCTAGCTGTTATACATCCCATGCACGGTGCTGAGTCTCACAGAAATTTTTGCAAACTTCATGGAAAACCTACAAAGTAGGTGTACAAAACAGAGTAATCTTTCATAACTGAATTATTTTCTGCTTTGGATTTTATGATGAAAACATGTACTTTCAGTAATGAAAGGCATGATGAAATTAAAGGAAATATGGATTTTAATACAATTATGTGGGACACATATGGCCCAAGTGGACCCTCTAGGATTAGTGGAGTGAGGCCTGTTTCCTCAGATTCGTGCCTTTATACAGCCACTCAGGGGATACAAAAAGGATAACAGGTTCTCAAGAAGCCTGAGAGGCTGAAAATGGAGGTGGTAGACACATGTTCCATGGGTCATGAAAGGGATTATGGCTCCCCAAAGATATAAATGTCCTAGTCCCAGAAACCTGTGAATATATTAACCTTCAACAACTAAGAGACTTTGAAAATGTGACTAAAATGAGTTGAGACAAATGTGAGATTACCCAGTGGTGATTCCAATCTAAACACATAAGTCCTTAAAAGTGGAAAAATTTACTAACTTTGTTCAGAGGAAGATATAACTTTATTCAGATGGAAGAATTGTCAGAGATATTTAAAGAGAGTGGCTTTGAGATAAAGAAAAGGGGCATTATCAAAGAATGTAGGCAATTTCTACAAACCTGAAAATTCAAGGAAACATTTTCCCCCCTAGAGCATTCAGTTGTCTAGTGCTGCTGACACCTTGGTTTAATTCCAGTTAAATTCATGTTAGATAGGTAACCTACAGAACTGTAAGATAATACATCTGTTTCGTTTTAAACCATTGACTTCATTACCATTTGTTACAGGAGTTAGCGTAGTGGTTACGAATCAGGCTGTGAACCGCAAGGTCAGCAGTTCGAAACTACCAGCTGCTCCACGGGAGAAAGATGAGGCGTTCTGCTCCCGTAAAGATTAAAAGCCTCGGAAACCCTGTTCAGGGTCGCTATGAGTCGGAACCGTCTCCACGGCACATAACAACAACAACAATATAATAGGTATAATTACACTATTTTATAAAGAAGCAGGTCTGGTAGCGTAGTGGTGACGAATCGCGCTGCGAATCTCACGGTCAGCAGTTCGAAACTACCAGCTGTTCTGCGGGAGAAAGATGAGGCTTTCTGCTCCATTAAAGATTTACAACCTCCGGTCGCTATGAGTCGGAACCGACTCCACGGCACATAACAACAGATGAAGAACTGAGGTTCTACGAGTGTGGGTAACTCATCTCATATACAGTTAATAAGTAGTAGAGCCAAATACATGAATGTATTCTAGCTTTATACAGATCACAAGAAATGTTTCATTTCCAAATAGAGAACTCACCCCACTCATCTTCCTGATTGTAGATCACAGGTATCCTTTTCAAATTCAGTACATATTGCTGAAAGCCACATTAAGCTATTAAAAAGTTTAAACATTTGTTATGCATCTTTAGGTCTTATTAGCATATAATGTAGGCTAGAAATTAAATTATTACTTTCCTCTTTTTTATAAGGAACATTTTACCTAGCTATTTTGAGAAATAGTACACAGAGCATCAAGTACTTTAAAACTCATAGACTAAAATGTATGCTGACTCTCCAAGAGGGTGATTCACTAAGTTAAGTGGGAGCCAAGAGGGCTTCAGGCTGAAAACATACCATCTGTCCTTGCTGTGAAAGACTTTTTGCTCTCTTAAGGCTATTTACTAAGAAGCAAGTATCTTCTAGAAGTCATCAATAATGGCCTCCTTTACCTTCAGCTTATATTTCTATTAAATTATTATGGAAAACACAATTTGTTGCTGACAACTTTTTGTTTTCTAAATGCACTTACCATGGACAAATGTCAAGATACTAAAAAAACTGAATGCAATATTTTCCGAATACTTACAGCGAAACCTCTGCTTAATTTTTTCTGATTATTACCTAAAATGCAATTGTTTATTTCTTTCATCATGTGACACATCAATACAGAAATTATTTTCAGACACTGTAACAGCAACATTGACACTAAGAATTAATAATTGCTGATATAATCATACTTTTTCCAATTTAATTGAAATAACAGCATTCATAAAGAAATCACACACATATACATATATAATGATAAATATATAAATGTTGACATTCTATATGCAAATGTGGGAGGTGGAGTCTAATTTTAGATAACCGAACAAATTCCCTGTTGACAAATAGATTTATAGTGGTAGTGGTGGTGGTTATGTGCCGTGGAGTAGATTCTGACTCATAGCAACCCTGTACAGGATTTCTGAGGCTGTAAATCTTTACGGGAGCAGAACACCTCATCTTTCTCCTGCAGAACAGCTGGTAGTTTCGAACCGCTGACCTTGCTATTCGCAGCCCGATTGGTAACCACTACGCTATCAGAATTGTTAAGTATCTCATACTCAAGTTATGCAATCAATATGGTTCAGAAAGTACAGATGAGTAATAATCCATTTTACTCCTAGATATTTTAGTTACCAAACAGTGTAAAACGCTAAACAACCTGTGATAAAAATTCTTTCCTATAAAGCATGGTAATCTGTAACTACAACAAGAATTTGGGACTTTCTGCTAAATCATAAATCATTATGAGTTTGAAAGTTTACAAGGAAGTCATTGCATTAGGGGAAAAAAGTCACATTTTCAAACACAATGTGATTTTTGTCATGAAGCTCCTAGGTACTCAAGATGTACTCAAGATGCCTAGCAGGCATTGCTTTAATTTCTTTAGGATATTTTCTGGCAAAGTCTAGCGACCCTGCTTTTCTTTTATTTATTCAATACATATGTTGGTTAGTTATGTGCCTTGGAGTCGTTTCTGACTCTTAGCGACCCTGCATAGGGTATCCGAGGCTATAAATCTTTATGGGAGAAGAATGCCTCATCTTTCTCCTGTGAAGTCACTGGTAGTTTCAAACTGCTGGCAGTGAGACTAGCAGCCTGACATATAACCATTACACAAACCTCTTATTTGTCATATTTTCCCTGAATTTTTCAAATAAATAATAGTTAGTTCTACTTTCAGAATCCAGTGTGAAAGGTAAAAGAATGGGACAAAAGAGGGCGTAATTAGTTAACCTGCTGCAGCAGGGAGAAGAGTGATAGCAAAGATTTATACCAAGGGAAGGATGTTTGACTTAAAATTATAAGTAAAATTCAGCCATGATACAATAACAATAGTGAAGTGTGTGGATTTCTTAATAGGTGTTAAATATTTGCATAAATTACCTCACATACACTTATTGCAAATCTATGATCTAGGTATTATTACTATTTCTATTTTATAGAAGAGTCACTAAAACACACAAAAAATCACAGATTTCCCCTAAGTCATATAGGTAGAAAGGTGGAACTGGAATTTGAATATAAGCATTCTTGCCAAGGCCCTTCCTCCAACTATCACACTATATTGTCATTTACATCTAAGATGGTAAGGACATTTCTGACAAAAGCTCCATTTACAAAAGCCAGAGACATATGAAACATCATTGTCCTATTGGTGAACTATAAATAATCATCTTTGAAGTAAAGATTGTATTTTGGGAGAGGTAAGAAAGAACTGACTATCTGTACCTGTAAGGTTCCAACCTTTAAAAACACTATAAGCAGTTATTCTCTGTTACATGAGGTCATTATGAGACAAAAACTGACTCCGTGGAATCTAACGTGATACCAAGTTGGATGGAAGCACCAGGAACCAGAGTAAAAACATTGGGTGCTGTGGATACAAAGAACGAGATGGAGAAAAACAAGAAGGTAGTTCAGATGGCCAGTGGGAGGAGATGATAATGCTTAACCACGGTGAAAAGATGTTGATAAACTGAGTAATGCAAAACTGAAACGGATAAAGGGTCAAGGAATGCTTAGAAGAAAATGAAATAGAAGGGTGAACTAAGGCAATATGGATTGGGTGTCTTGAATGAAGAACAGTAAAATGACTCATAAGTTTACAACCGGAGCCAACTTTGTAGTGAACACCAGGAAGAACATTGTTTTCACAGGAGTCTGAGTCTGCCAGTCTTCTATCTTTGATGGTTTCATAAGACATTTGAAAAAAAATGTCCTGAGAATTGGTTCTGTTTTGTTGCTATTATTAATTGTCAGTTATTACCAAAGGAAAGATGTATGTTTTGACTTAAATTGTAATTATAATTTGCTATTAAATTGTTGTTGTTGTTTTTGTTAGGTGCCATTGAGTCTGTACTGACTCATAGCAACCCTATGTACAACAGAATGAAACGCAGCCCAGTACTGGGCTAACCTCATAATTGTTGCCACTCTTGAGCCCATTGATGCTATCACTTTGCCAATCCATTTCTTTGGGGGTCTTTCACTCCTTCTCTGATCCTCCAACTTACCAAACATGATATCCTTCTCCAGAGACTGGTGCCTCCTGACAATATTTCCGAAATATAAGCGATGAAGTTTGGCCATCCTGGCCTCCAAGGAGCACTCTGGCTGCACTTCTTCCAACACAGATCTGTTGGTTCTTTTGGCATGGTATTTTCAATATGCTCCTCCAACAACATGACTCAAAATCCTTAAATTCTTCTATGGTCTTCCTTGTTCACTGTCCAGCTTTCAAATGCACGTAAAGTTATTGAAAATACCATGGGTTGGGTCAGGCGCACCTTAGTTCTCAAGCTGACATCTTTGCTCTTCAACACTTTAACAAGTTCCTGTGCAGCAGATTTGCCTAATGCACTACATCGTTTGGTTTCTTGACTGCTGCTTCTGTGAGTGTTGGTAGTTGATCCAAGAAAAATGAAGTCCTTGACAACGTCAATCTTTTGTCCGTTCAAAAGAATGTTGCTTATTGGTACAGTGGTGAGAATTTTCATTTTCTTTACATTGAGATGCAATCTATACAGAGAGCTGTGGTCTTTGATCTTCATCAGTAAATATTTTAAGTCCTCTTTACTTTCAGCAAGCAAGGTTGTATCATCTG
>NW_006408714.1:3948961-3953082 GCF_000296735.1 Chrysochloris asiatica
AAACCTGTCCACCATGGTGACCATTTAAAATACTCATGGTATAGTTTCCAGAATCACAACAACTCACAAGCCACCATAGTATGACAAACTGACAGACGTGTGGTGGTTGCTATTAAAAAGAATATGGTATTAAATTAAGTATATAATTACAAGTGACTATCACTAAAATTGGGACTGTAGGGAAAGCACTGGCTGCTAACTGCAAGGCCAGTGGTTCAAATCTACCAGCCATTCTTCAGAAATCCTACACAGCATCTCTAGGAATTGGAATTAACTTGAGTAACAACAGTGAACCGCTGAGAATACAATAACACTTCATCAGAGATTTACTCAGATTTACTCAAGAGGTAAACCTGCCTACTTAAACTTTTGTGTAACCCTTGAAAAGACAGCAACAATTTCCCTTCAGCTTCAATTCTGATAAAAGCACTGAAAGAATTGAGTTTCATAGATTTGTACAATGTACTTGGGTGTTAGTCTACTGTTTTTCTGAGCCTCTGGGTCAGAAAATCTGGTAAGTTGTTTTCAAAATATTTGCCACTTTTATTCGTGAAGCATTCAAACTGTTTCATAGACATTATCTCACCAATAGTAATATCACCCTAGTGAGGTAGGCCAAGGAACAATTTGTTCCTCTTTAAAGGGTAAAAGAAGGTTAAGTGACTCATCTGAGGAACTGGAAATAGAAGTGCTGTCTCTGGGATCAGCTCTCTGTGTTTAAGAGCAATTGCCAAATGACTTCCTGAACTGGTGTGTGAAAAGTTATTGATATATCACATGGCTTGAGTTGTTGGACGCTTCATTTGCTGGTAAGCAATGAACTCAGAAGTGGAAAGGGTATTGAAGTGTTTAATTTAAGATAGACAGTTTATTGTTATTTCTTTGTAAAGATGTCCTCTGACTTATGGTATTCTTTAAATAATAACGTCAAAGTGATATTCAATAGCAATAGATTACCTACAGCATCAAGAAAGAAATGGTTATTTGGTTTAAAGTATGTTTCTTTTTCAATCCTCTTCTTGCTAGTGCTATTATATAGAGATGGAGTAGCACAGTTGATATATAATATGAAGTGATTATATGTTTCTTCCATAAGAGAATGCCGTAAGAGTTGGTTTCTTTACTATGTATATTTTGTTGTTAGTTGCAGTCTGGTTGATTTGGACCCATGAAAATAACATGTGTAAGGTAGAATTCTCCACAGGGTTTTTAGCTGAGACCTTTCAGAAGCAGATTACCAGGCCTATATTCTGAGGTGCCTCCTAGTAGGTTCTATCTGCCAACCTTTTGGATAATAGCTGGTATTTATCCATTTGTGCTACCCAGGGACTCCTTTATTATACTCTTGTAAAATCATGGATGCAAAACATAGTTCCTATTTCTAAAGAAAAAATCCCTTTCCAGGTACCTTGCTATCCAAAAGTAGAGCTTTCCTATGAAACCTTGTACAAGCTGAAATGGAGTAAAACAATGAAGCAACTTCCATTAATTTATATGAAGGAAAATTTTGAGTGTTCACAAAGGATAACCTACCAAATCATAGCAAATAACACATGAAAACTAAAATAACACTAGCGTAGAGTGTTCACTAACACAGTTCAAAGTGATGATATCATTACCCTGAGATGCTGAGTGCCAGTCCCAGGAAAGGAGCATTATGATGTCACTCTTGTATCTTTATTGGTTTGCTGGAAAACAAAACAAAACAAAAACACTAAACATTAATAATGTTATTTGCATTTTTCATAAAAGTGAAAATCTGCAGATTTCTTTCCTCTAGCAAAAACAGGTCTTCTGCAAAATCCAAGTGGTATAGAGCAAATTTCAGAAAAGCAGAAATACATATTATTTTCAAGAAAGGGACTGTAGGAGTTATAGTTGGTGCACGTTATTTTTGAAGATTGTGTGGATCATAGCAAATTATGGATATCATTGATAAGAATAGATATTTCAGAACATTTCATTGTGCTGATGAGAAAACTGTACATCAATCAAAACACAGTTTTTTAGGCAGAACAAGTGGGTACTGACAGGCTTAGAATCAGGAAAGGTATACGCCAGGTTGTATCCTTTCACCATATATATTCAATCGGTATGCTGGTGGTGCTGTGAGCTAATGTATTAGACTGCAAGGTCAGTGGCTCAATTTCACTAGTCACTCCTCAGAAACCCTATAGACAGTTGCTATGGGTCAGTTGCTATGATTTGATGGCACTTAACAACAACAACAACATGCTGAACAAATAATCTGAGAAGCTGAATTATATAAAGAAGAACATGGCATCAGGATTGGAGGAAGACTCATTAAAGATTTATGATATGCTGATGATAACAGTCTTGCTTACTGGAAGTGCAGAGAACTTAAAAATTGTCAAATGCTTAATTTTGCTTGTATCAATGCTCATGAAAGCAGCAGTCAAGAAATCAAAGGTGGTAAATTTCAGTAGGCAAATCTGCTGCATAAGAATGCTTGAAAGTGTGCAAGTGCACAGATCTCACTTTGATGACTAAGGTGTACCTGACCTGAAGCATGATATTTTCAGCCTAGGTAGCATAGTGAGTTACAAGCTGAGCTGCAACTGCAGAGTCAATATTTCTAATCTACCAGTAGCTCTACAGAAAAAAGATGAGGCTTTCTGCTTCCATAAAGATTGACAGCCTGGGAAACCCTATGTAAGGTCGCTGTAAGTCGGAAATGACTTGGTGGCACACAAACAACCACCATATCTATAAGCATTTGAAAATTGGACAATAAGAAATCTGTAGAAGAATCTATGTATTTGAATTATGATGTTGAAGAAGACTATTGAAAGTACCATGAACTTTCAGAAAAAAAAAAAGAAAAAAAGTTAATCTTGGAAGAAGTACAGTTCAGAATGAACCAGAGTTCATCTCTGGTTCTTTGGACATGTTCTCAGGAGGGACCAGTCCCTAGAGAAGGATATCATGCTTGCAAGTGCAGGGTCATCAAAAAAAAATTAAAAGGAAGACCCCCAATAAGATGGAGCTACATAGTGATAGCAAGAGTAAGCTCAAACATAACATAAATTGTGAAGAAGGCTCAGAATCTAGCAGCTCCTCACTCTGTTATGCACAGTGTTGTTAAGATGGCACCTAATAACAATCAAAGTTCTAAAAAGAATTGAAATAGATATGAATCACCCAAAGCTATTTTACTCCAAATTAAACCACAGTGCTGATTTTCACTTCAGAAAAGTTCTTGACTTCATACATAAACTTTTTTTTAATACTAGAGTCCACTGGCAGCTTTTTCAATGGCCATTTCTGTAGCTCACAAAATCAGGACTCTTGATTTCATTAATTGTGTGGTGACCCTTGTCTGTAGCCTGACCTTGTCTGTATCCTCAAAATCATATTACAAAACCAAATCTAAAGAAACGAATTTACTCTTAGGTTTCAGCTATTTAGGTCCAATGCTACCAGACATTTCAAATAAATATATTGTCTTTATATGTTTTAATACATACAATTGTTTTCCAAACCTAATTTTTTAAAAATTAAATTATTCCTAATATAATTTACAGAAAGATGCTGTCATGCCAAAGAGAAGATTTAATACTAAAAAGCAACAACATGCTATATTAAAGTCATTTTATGTATTTCCTATATAATAGCTATTGCCATAAAAATTTCATATGTTTCTAAAACATACATGCACCTTAAGGTTAGCTGTTGTCTTAAAACTAATTGATATAGTAGGGTGAATATTTTTAAATGGTATGGTGCCGTGGGTTAATGTGCTAGACTGTAAAGTCAATTTGAACCACAGGTTGGTGGTTCAAGTTTACTAACTGCTCCTCCAAAAACTTATACAGGGTCACTATGGGTCAGAACTGACTTAATGGCACTTAACAACAACAACATTAAAGCTATAGCATCTACCTTAATCAATAGAACTTTTGAATATGATATAACTGCCATGATTGTGGTATGTCAGGGTTTTCCCTTGACATAGTTGTCACGAGTGTTTGGTTCACGAGGAGGGGAGATCCAGCAGCGATAGGGATAGCGAAAGAATACACAGACAAACAGAAGAAGGGAGACAATGAGGCACCCCAAAGCCAGGGTGGATACATCACTGGTGGGCAGGCTTGGGAGTA
>NW_006408714.1:3953182-3956444 GCF_000296735.1 Chrysochloris asiatica
TTATTAGTTCACCATACAGATTGAATAAATATGGTGAAAGAGTACAACCCTGGCTCACACTTCACATGATTTTTAACTATTCAGTGTTGCCTTATTCAGTTTGAATGATTGCCTCTTGGTCTATGTACTGGTTCCTCATGAGCAAATTAAGTGTTCTGGAATACCCATTCTTCACAACGTTATTCATAGTTTGTCATAATCCACACAGCCTTTGCATAGTCAATAAAGAACAGGTAAACATTATTTGCTCATAAGCAAGTTCAAGCTGAAGCTAAAGAAAATTAAAACAAGTCCATGAGAACCAAAGTATGAATAGAACACATCCCACCCAAGTTTAGAGATCATGTAAAGAACAAATTTGATGCGCCAAACACTAATGACTGAAGAAGAGAAGAGCTAAGGGATGACATCAAGAATGCCATACAGGAAGAAAGCAAAAGGTCATTAAGACAAGAAAGAAGGAAAAATCTAAAATGGATGTCAGAAGAAATTGAAACTTGCTCTGCAGTATAGAGATGCTACAGCAAATAGAAGAAATGAAGAGGTAAACAAGATGAATGGAAAAATACCAAAGGGCAGTTCAAGAAGACAGAATCGAGTATTATACTGAAATGTGCAAAGACCTGCAGTTCGAAACCAAAAATGAAGAACATGCTCATCATTTCTCAAACGGAAAGAAAAGGCTAAAGTTGTCAAGCCTTGACTTGTAATAATGAAGGATTCTATGGGCAAAATATTGAATGATGCTGAAAGCATCAAAAGAAGATGGAAGAAATACATGGAGTCACTGTACCAAAATGAAATTGCCAATGTTCAGCCATTTAAAGAGGCAGCATGTGATAAAAAGCAAGCAGTACTGAATGAAGAAGTCCAAGGTACACTGAAGGCATTGGCAAAGAACAAGGTTCCGAGATTTGATGAAATACAAGTTAAAATCTTTCAACGAACTAATGCAGAAATACAGGCATTCATTCTTCTGTGCCAAGAAATTTGGAAGGCAGATACCTGGCCAACTGATTGGATGAGAGCCATGTTTGTGCCTATTCCAAAAAGAAGCGACCCAATGGAATGCAGAAATCACTGAACAATATCAATAATATCACATGCTAGTAAAATTTTGATAAAGATAATTTAAAAATGGCTGCAACAGTACCTTGATAGGAAACTGTCAGTGTTTCAAGTCAGATTCAGGTGAGGACATTCAACAACGGACATTGTTGTTGACATCAGATGGATCTTGGCGGAAAGAAGAGCATCCTAGAAAGATGTTTAACTGTGCCTGCATAAATAGGTCAATGTATACCCATTAGTCATGTCAACAGCCAGCTGACTGAGCTGGCAAACATTCGAATCCCCTTGAAAGTTAGCATTGTGGTATGATGCAACATATTTTCAATTATTTTCATGCCTTTAGCAAAGAACATTTTTGCTCTCTGCTTGAATTTTTATTAGACAGGCCATTTTAAGCATCCCTGGTGGTACTGTGGGTTAGGCTTTATGTTGCTAACCCACCATTTGCTCCCCTAAAAATGTACAGTTTCATAAGCAATAAGGAGCAGTTCTCCTCTGTTCTGTGGGTCACTATACATTGGAGTTGAATCATTGGCAATGGGTTTGGTTTGGTCTTTAAATTAGAACCTCACTGATGACCTGGTTATAGTGCACATATATAGTTATTATGATGATTTGACCTACTGATTTATTCTTAATCTTATCAGGAGTTTTGTCCAAAAAAGTTTGAATCAACTTTTCACATTTATGTAGCATTTTGGGTGACAATGATTGATTCAGCTAGGTACCAATGCTATAGCTATAATGCTGCTCAAATGATAAATAAACTTTAAAGGTGTGATGATTGCTGATTAATCCTGAAGAAGTATTAGGTTATTTTCTGTTTGATTTATTTCAAGTAATAAAAGCATATTTCAGAATATTAACATATTAAAAATCATCAATTCACTCCAGTTTTTATATTTTAATGCCAACCAACATATTTTCAAGAATCTAAATACAACTTTAGCAGATTAATTGCAATAATGCTTAGTTTTTAAAAAGTAATCTTAATAAAACATGTTTCCATGTATTTATTCATTCATATATTTATTCTGTAAATACATATTAAATGTCTGCTATAGGTGAGGCGCTGTGGGTTAATGCGCCAGAATGCAAAGCCATTTGAACTGCAAGGTCGAGTGGTTCAAGCTCACCAGCTGCTCCTCGGAAATCCTATACAGGGTCTCTATGGGTCGGAACAGACTCGATGACTCTTAACAACAACAAATTTGTGTCAGGTAGCAAGCTACAAGGTAAGCTGTTCATCTGGAGAAAGATGAGGCTACCTGCTCCAATAAAGTTTTACAGTCTCAGAAACCTTAAGAAACAGTCATGCTCCAGCCGTGGCATTGTTGTCGTTGTTGTTGTTAAGTACCATCAGGTAGATTTTGACTCATAGTAACCCTGTATAGGGTTTCTAAGGAATGACTGGAAGTTTGAACTGCCAGCCTTGCAGTTCCAACCGACCTTTCAGTCCAGTACACTATCCTGCAGCGCCACACCAGGACTCTAGCCTTAGGGTTACTGTGAGTAAAATCAACTCAACAGTACTAGTTCTGTTTGATTTATGTGCTGAATGTATCATCTTTGAGAAAAATGCTTAAATTAATATTTCCTCAGTCCCAATAGTGCTCCATAGAACTCCACTGCTCTTACAGATGTTAGTAATTTACCTTTAAATTCCATTATCAAATAAATGCATGCAACTGTATACAGTAACCTTATCTTTGACTATTGTTTTTGTTAATTGGTGTCCAGTCAGATTCAACCCATAGTGACTCTGTAAACGGTTTCCAAGGACTTAAATGTTCACAGGAGTAAAAAGCCTTATCTTTCTCCAACAGAGCAGGTAGTGAGCTCAAGCCTCAACTTTGTGGTTTTCAGTCCAGGGTTTATTTTATGGAGCTTTAAACAGACAATAAAATTTAACATACTTAGAACACATTGAATGGTTTTTAGTAAATATAGCTATAAAATGAAAATGTAAAAGTTTAATTGATTCACACTGGCAAATCTAACCAAAAGAAAAAGAAAGAGTAGAAGGTGTGAATGACATGCATAATAAATGATATGGGTGACGTCGCAACAAAAGCAATGGAAATAAGAAGGATAATAACCAAATATTATCAAGATTTATACTCCAATAAATTTGAAACATATAAGAAGCAGATAAATATCTAGAAAAACACCACCTACCCAAACTAACATT
>NW_006408714.1:3956544-3971949 GCF_000296735.1 Chrysochloris asiatica
TGAAAGCAATTTGCCAATAACTGCCAGTGGCCTCATTTGTTACACTCAGGCCTATAGGGCCTCGAACCTCTGACCAGTCTTACACGGTCCGCAACAGTGGTATATGATATGGAATTGTCATTATACACATTGAGTTAGTTCTGACTCATAGTGACCCTGTATAAGATTTCCTATGGGCACATGGTAGGTTTGTACTGCTGACCCTGTGCTTAACAGTTAAAACAGGATTATCATCCTAGATCATCTGCATGAGCCCAATATGAATACTTAAAAGCAGAGCTATTTCTCAGGTTTGTGATGTTTCTGCCTTGTGTGTTGCTGTTGTTATTAGATGCTATTGAGTCGGCACCAATTCATAGCAACCATATGCACAAGAGAATGAAACAGTACTCAGTCCTGCTCCAACCTCAAAATTATTACTACTATTCAGTTCACTGCTGCTGTCACTGTGTCAATCCATCTCATTGGGATCTTCCTCCTTTTCACTGACCCTCCACTTTACCAGGCATGAGGTCCTTCTTCAAACTGGTCTCTTCTGATAATATTTCCAAAGTCTGAGAAACAAAGTCTCACAATCCTGGTTTCTAAGTAGCACTCTGACTGCACGTCTAACACAGATTTATTTGTTCTTCTAGCAATCCATGGTACTTTTAAACTCAAGTATATCAAATTTGCTATGGTCTTCCTTATTCATTATTTAACTTTCACAGGCATATGAGGCTATTGCAATGTCATGGCTTGGGTCAGGGACACCTTCGTTCTCAAACTGATATCATGTATAGGATTGCTCTTAAAGAAATACCAGAAGTGGGTGTCTTTAATAAATAGAAATTTATTTTCTCACATTTTAGGAAACTAGAAGTCCAAATTCAGGGTGCTGATTCTAGAGAAACATTTCTCTCTCTGTCACCTCTAGGAAGGTCTTTGTCTCTTTGAGCTTCTGCTATTGAGCAATATTGGCATCTTGGGTAGCTTGGACTATCTTTTCCCAAGTCTCTAGCAGGTTCTCAGTACAAAGACCCTGTGTACAAATGTTGCACACAGCTCTTGGCTCTTTCTTGGTGATACTGACGTCCCTCTCTCTCTTTCATGGCCTCTTTCTCCTTTTATATCTTGTTGTTGTGGTTAAGTGCCTCCAAGTGGATTCCAACTCATAACAATCCTGTATAGGGTTTCCAAGGAGCGGTTATTGAGTTCAAACTACCAGCCTTGAGGTTTAAACTGACCCTGCAGTCTAATGCTTATCCTACACCACCACACTAGGATGTGATGCAGACCACACCCCAGAGAACTAATCCTTACATGAGAATAGTGATTTAAGAGTGATGAAGTCCATCCTAATCCTGCTTCATTAACATAACAAATATAGCTTAATCCTTTTTAACATAATATAACCCTTCATTGTTGTTGTTGTTAAGTGTGGCGTCCATTCTGACTCATAGTGACCCTGTATAGGGTTTCTGAGGAGCAGGTGGTGAGCTTGAACCACCGACCTTGTGATTCAAACCAACCTTGCAGCCCAGCACATTGCCCACAGCACTACACCAGGACTCCAATCCTTAGCCAGTGGTAAAGGTTAGGATTTGCAACATATCCCAAAACATAGAAGAACAAACACTGGGAATCATAGCTGCAGTACAGTAAGTCATTTGATACTGTTCTTCTAACCATAATCTTTATTACTCTCACCAAATGCCTCAGTTGTTGTTGCCGTTAAGTGCTTTCAAGTCAGTTGTGACTCATAGCAACCCTGTATAGTAGAGTTAACAAGGAGCTGCTTGTGGATTTGACTCAGCAGCCTTGCAGTTAGCAGTCAGTGCTTTAGAGAATATTCCCACATTAAGAGTGGGAATTGGTCAATTTTACCATCCTGCTGGCTATAAAATGAGTAAAATATACTATCTCAGAATAGGAATGGGGGAATCTCACGGTCATCAAGAAAGAAGAAACAAGAGATGAGTATACCCCTTGGACATGGAGACCTCCATATTGAACCTCCTTCATCCAGAAGACCCAACTGTGACACTAGAGAAGCAGCAGCAGCAGAAAGACAACAGAAATAAGAGCCAGAAAATGAGTCCAAAGTTTACTTCCTGGCCCAAGACATAAGTAAAACTGACTACCTTCAGTCAGGAGTCTTGTTTGCAGAGTAGTGTGCCTCTAGGCACTTAATTGGGGGAGCTAAACTTGATGACCCACTGATCTAGAGCTGAGAGCTGGGAGTGTGGTGACATGCCCTTTTGGGCACTTCTCAATAGTGCTAAAAGAGCTAAAAGAGCTCTTGCCTAAGTAGAGAAGAGGTCAAGGGTCCACATGACGGAAAGGCTGAGAACAAGAGGCCTATCTGCAGGCATAGATGGAAAGAAGCTGTTCTGACTGAAGAACTCTGCCTGAGGGTTTCTGATCCTGAAGTAAAAGCTGGTGTAGCATTGTAAGATAAGCACTGGACTTCTAACTTCAAGATCAACAGCTCAATCCCCTCCAGTCACGTAGGAACCAACTCCACGGCACATAACAACAGCAACTTCCCTATTAAATCCCATAATCACAAGTTTTGCCTGTGAATTCTGCGTGGATTGCAGTGAATGATCAAATCTAGATGAGAAGCAAAGAGTGTTGTTGGAGGGACAATATGTATAAGAGTTGATAAGGAAGTTTGGAAGATTTATAGAGGTATGTCTGCCTTCTACCTTAGGGATCAGACTTGGGTTGATAAATTTGATTCTTATTTATGCTTGTGAAGTTAGAGGAGGTCAGATGCCACCCCACACCATTCTTATAATGACCTAGCCAAATTGATACATATACGGGGAAATAAAAAATGTGGGACAGAACAGGCGGCAAATGGAAAATCAGAGATTTAAAGCTTAATAAGGATTGATGCATCTTGTCTGACTTTGAAGAAGGGAGCTACACGACAAGAAATGAGGTGGCCTTAAGGAAGTAAAAAGCAACCTAGTTGATAGCAAAATAATAGAGACCTTAGACCTACAACTACAAGGAACTGAATTTAGCCATTAACCTGAATGAGCTTAGTAGCTTTTTCCATAGAACTTCCAAATAAGAACCCAACCTGACTGACACCTTGATTTTGTCCTCGGAGCCATGAACACAAACCCTGTTAAATTCTGACTTAAAGAACTGTGAGCTAATAAATGAATGTGGTTGTAAGCCACAATTTCTGATAAGCAAAAACAGAAATACAATATCGTTGGTAGCTGTTGTAGGTGGTAGTCTATGGATGGTTGTCAAAGACAAACCTGAAAAATGAGAATCATAAACTTTTAATCATTTTTAATCATTGCTGAGTGGTAATACCAGTGGCAGCCAATTTATGTAGTAAACACAAGAAGAAATGTGTTAAGTTAATGGGTGGATAAGATCAAGTAAATCCTACAACCTTCATTATATAGTAATGTTATATTATATATTCATGTAAACCATGATTCATAGCATATGAACTTTACATTATAAAGTTTGTCATCAGCAAGGGAGAATGTGATAATAGAAGTTAAAGTCTGGACATGCTTGGAGTTTGTTTTATCACTTTGTATATTAGTTGTTTTTGAGAGAAAAGAAAAGAAAACCTGAAGTTTTATTAGCTTCAGTTCTGTTACTAAGAGCTGTTGACTAGATTCCATCTCGTAGTGATTCTGTATAGAGTTTCTGAGATAGAAAATATATCTCCAAAATGGTTATTAGGATTATTAGGATTTGCCAACCTTTAAAATTAAGTAGATTAAACATTTGGTTAGGGGCATTATATTGATACATGCAAGAGATTTCAGGGATCTTATCAAAATGTACGTGGATCAAGAGACAATTGTTCAAACAGAACATGGGAACACTGAATGGTTTAAAATTCAGAAAGATATGAGACAGGGTTGTATTCTTTCACCATACTTATTCAAACTATATGCTGAGCAATCAGGATTGGAGGAAAACTCATTAATAACCTGCCATATGCAGATGATACAACCTTGCTTGTTGAAAGTGAAGAAGACTTAAAATATTTACTGATGAAGATCCAAGAGCACAGCCTTCAGTATGGATTACATCTCAATATAAAGAAAACAAAAATCCTCACCACTGGACCAATAAACAACATTCTTATCAATGGAGAAAAGACTGAAGTTGTCAAGGACTTCATTCTTCTTGAATCAGCTATCACCACTCATGGAAGCAGCAGTCAAGAAATCAAACAACATCTTGCAGTAGGCAAATCTGTTGCACAAGACCTTTTTAAAGTGTTGAAGAGCAAAGATGTCAGCTTGAGGCCTAAGGTGCACCTGACGCCATGGTATTTTCAATAACCTCTTATGCATGTGAAAGCTGGACAGTGAATAAGGACGACCATATAAGAATTGATGCATTTGAGTTACGGTGTTGGAGGAGAATATTGAAAGTACCATGGACTGCCAAAAGAACCAACAAATCTGTTTTGGAAGAAATGCAGCCAGAGTGCTCCTTGGAGGCCAAGATGGCAAAACTTCGTCTCTCATACTTCAGACATACTGTCAGGAGGGATCAGTCACTGGAGAAGGATATCATGTTTGGTAGGGTGGAGGGTTCAGAGAAAAAGAGGAAGACCTCCAGTGAGATGGATTGGCAAAGTGGCAGCATCAATGGGCTCAAGCGTGGCAACGATAGCTAGGTTGGCCCAGGATCGGGCAGTGTTTCGTTCTGCTGTACATAAAGTCTCTATGAGTCGGTACCGACTCTATGGCAACAAATGGCAACAACATCAGAATATTTATTTGAAATTCACTTTGTTTAAGAAAATATATATGGGCTCAAAGATAGGACAGTAACATAGTTCTTTCTTCTAAGAGTAATTTGAATAATTCAAAATTAAATATAATCATATTTATATTGAAATGTTTTAAAAACTTTTTTTATTGTTAAGTATCATACCGTGGAGTTGGTTCTGACCCATAACAACCCTGTATAAGGTTTCCAAGGAGTGACTGGTGGGCTTGAACTGATGAACCTGTGGTTCAAATTGACTTTGCAGTTCATAGACTAACCCACAGTGCCATAAACTAAATGACCATAAAACATTTATGAATGCATTTATTACTATTGCTACTATTATAATTTTTGTTATAGGTGGTCATTTTATAAACTTAGCTGCTTGAGTATGTCTGAACAGACATAATTTTCATTTGATACATATACTTCTGTTTCACTTCTGAACTTAGCTAATGTTTGCAGAGTGACTGCTGTGACCATTAGCTTCACAGTCTACTTTTAGCATCTATACTATGAACTGGGCCACAATTAGACCATTTCCAGCAACTTCTTACTCTTTTCTGCCTTTTGCTGTATTTTTAGGAAGAGTGTTGTTTGTAGGTCAAGATGTTTGTTGTTGTTGAGTGCCGACAGGCCAGTTCCAATTTATAGGGACCCTGTATAGGGTTTCCAAGGAGCAGCTGGTGGGTTTGAACTGTCGACCTTGTGGTTAGCAGTCCAGAGCTGATCCCAAAGTGCCACACGAGAAATCTTTAAGATGTTTGGCAATGTTTTAATGAAATGTTGTCTTTGTTATAGTGCTTCTAGAACAAAAATATCACAAGTTGGTGGTTTTAGCAAACAAATTTATTTTCTCACAATAAGAGACTCAAAGTTCAAATTGAGGACATTAGTTTTAGAGGAAGGCTTTGTCTGTTTGTTGGCTCTTAGGAAGGTCCTAGTTTCTTTTCAGCTACCTCATGTTGCTTAGAGTCCATCTTTCGCTATATGCCTTTTTGCTTTGCTCTTTTACATTTCAAAATAAATTGCCCAAGACAGACCCTATGCTAATATTGTTTCACTAACATAATAAAGAAAACTTGTATTCAAACAGGATCATAACCACAGATATAGTAGGATTTACAATACACATTGTGAGGGTGGGGAACATTTTAATCCATAACAGATATCTATTTCTAATTTTTTTCTCCTTAAATGGTACTTTTCTATCCCAAGACAGCTCATGTATTATTTCACAGAGGTTTGTTCAAGGAGTTTCTTAAAACAGGAAACTATTGTTTTCAAAATGTTTTTCTAACTGGAGGGCTAAATTTTTGCAACTAAACTAATCCTTGCCTGGGATGGTTTGTTATTATATTAGAATCAATCCTTTCCTGGGAACCTTGGCCCTTAATCATGTAGATTTCTGTTTCAGTGTCTTTACTTAATAAACAACATTAATCATATCTTCTTGATCTACCCATAGGGACAATTAGTGCAAACTAAGAAATTAGTAGTTCTCAGTTGAGGGGAAGTGAAATTCTGATAATAACAGTGGCACAATGCTAATACATTAGTATTATAACAATATGTTATATATAATTTTAACAATACGTTGTTGTGTTAAGTGTCATCATGTCGCTTACTATTCATAGTGACCCTGTACAGAATTTCTGAGGAGCAGCTACTGGGTTTGAACTGCCAACCTTGTGGTTTGAAGTCTAGTGTTGATCCTACAGCACCAGTGTTAAAATACTGATACATTATTCTTATTGTTGTTAAGTGACAATGAGTTTGTTCCAACTCATAGTGACCCTGTCTAGGGTTTCAGAGGAAAGGCTGGTAGATTTGAACCACCGGCCTTGTGGTATAAACTAATTTTGCTATCTAGTGCATTATCCTGCAGTATCACACCAGTGCTCTGATACATTGCTTAATCTCACCAAAACCAAAGTCACTGCCATCAAATTGATTCCAACTTGTCATGACACTACGTAGGGATTCTGACTGTAAATATTTATGGGAGCAGAAATCCTAATACATACTTGATACACTTTCATATTAAAATAAAATGACTCCATATGATGATTAAAATAAAATGAAAATTTTGTGTATGTGTGTGGGTTAAGGTTATGGTTAGGACTTGGATTAGTGTTAGTTGTAGTTATTGGACTAGGTATAAGAAGAAAGTTTAGTCTAGTTTTAGGGTTGCAGTTAGGTTTATTTTCTAGAAATCTACTTTATTTCCTCTTCATTTGGAGGTTCTGTAACTATCTTATTCCCTGTATTTACTTTATGCTGTTGTTGTAACTTACCTATTATTCGTTATTTTCAGTCTTGAAGCTTTATTTCAGAGTCTTGGTGTGGTGCTGTGGACTGCAAAGTTGGACTGCAAAGTTGGTTTGAACTGCAGTCGGTGGTTCAAGCTCACAAGCTACTCCATGAAAACCCTTTACAGGGTTGCTATGGATCACAACTGACTCGATGGCACTTAACAACAACAACAACAACTTTACTTTGAATACTTGTATATCAGGGAGCACAAAGGCTCCATAAGATAAACATTGGACTGCAGACCATGAAGTTGTTGGTTCAAGCCTACCAGCTGTTCTGCTATAGAAAGATGAAGCTTTCTGCTTCAGCAAAAGATTTAAAGCTTTGAAAACTATATACAGGGTCACTGTGAGCCAGAACTAACTACGCAATACTTAACAAACAACTTCTCTATCTGGATTGAGTACTGGGTGATATTGTCATGTATGTGAATCACAAAAACAAATCTGCTGTTGTTGGTCCAAAGAATTCCCGTCAGTATTTTTTTAAAAGTTGTTCTGGTTTTTAAAAATTCTTTTCATTTCAGTTTATCTGAAAATATCCAAAAATTTCACTGTCATATTTGATGGAAATTCTGCATCTTTTGGCAATATTTTTTTTTTGTTTCAGAGTTTTATATATGTCATCTCCTTGTCTATTGCTTGTATGATTTCTGCTGAAAAAAATCAGAGTTGTCTTAATAGTTCTCTTTTGCAGGTAGTTTCGTTTTTCTGGAGCTGCTCCTAGGATTATTCCCTTGTTTTTGGTTATGAAAAGTTTAATTATAATATGTCTAGGTGGTTTTCTTTTGGGGTCTGTCCTATTTGGAGTTCAATGAAGTTTTTGAATGACTGTTTCATCATCTTGTTAAGGAAGTTTGCATCCAACTACTCTTGGACAATTTTCTCTCTCTTTACATTTTTGTCTTTCCCTGTTCGGGAATTCCAATCCTATTTATCTATCTTTATAGTGTCTCATATAAGTCTTAGCCTGTCTTTGGAATTTTTCAACTTTTTTCCCCCCTGGTTGTTCCTCTAGCAGATGAATATTGAGAGATTTGTCTTCAAGCTCAATAATTTGGCCTTTCACTGATTCAATTTCCCATTGTCCTTTCAATGTATTAACTATTTATGTTCTTAGTATAAACCTTCTGACTTTCTAATTATTGTTTTTGTATGCTTTCCAATTTTTCATATATTTTGTCTGTTTCTTTATGAATTCTTCTAATGGTTTTCTGTGTTTGTGTTTCCCTTGATTTCAGTTGATCATCCTTTCACTCTGTGAGAGGAACAGAAATATTTTTCTTTTAAATCCCTTACCAAGTAGCTTCAGTACCATTTCTAGTATTGTATTTTCTAACACTGTATTTTCTTCACTTGTCTGAGGCACTCTTTCTTGTTTCTTTATGTAAGCTGAAATTATCTGTTTTCTCAAACACAGTATGATGTCATGTTTATATTTAACTGATGATTGCATGTTGATGTATTCTCAGGCACTCACCACCTGTCTTCTGGGGGATGTGATAGAGACTGGAAGTGTGAATGAAATTCTGTCTTCACTGGGTAGCATAGTTTAGAGCAGATTCACATACCTCCAAAAGCAGGAGAACAACCACGTCTCCCTTGCTGCCTGTTTTTCTTCTTTCTTGGTGCTCCTGTTCAGTTTGCTCTTCCAGTTGGCACTCAATCCACCTCTCTGCCCTATACTTTGGAGTTCAGGTTTCCAGGATCACTGTCTGTATGTTTCACTGGATCATCCATGTTTTCTTTTTGCAGAGAACTTGCTCAGTGCATCTGACTATTCTGCCATCTTGCCCTACAAGTCCCTAAAATTTCTCTTTTTGACATAGACTGTTGGGCATGAAAAATATTTTGTATCAGAAAATAGAGCCAGAATCATAAAGATTGGTTAAATAGTAAAGAAATAAGTACAATTAGAATGTTGTTGTTGTTAAGTGCCGTTAAGTCAGTTCAGACCTATAGTGACCCCATATAGAGTTTCCAAGGTGCAGCTAGTGGGTTAGGTATAAATAGGTACATTTAACTAGAAATTTCTACTGTACAAGGATAAGTAAAAAAGCATGCTACTAGGGTTCTTCTTTATACATGCAAAGGTTTACTGCAAGAAAAATATATTTGAACATGTCTTTTTGATCAGTGAGGCTGCCAAACAGTTTTCTCAATAATATATATACATGTCGTAGTCTAGTGGTTACGAACTGTGCTGCTAACCTCAAGGTCAGCAGTTCAAACCTACCAGCTGTTCCATGGGAGAACAAGAGACTTTCTGCTCCTGTAAAGATTTACAGCCTTGGAAAGCCTATACAAGGTCACTATGAGTTGGATCTGACTCCACGGCACACCACCACCACGATTTTCCTTAAGTTGCCTTCGAAAAAAGGCACGATAACAAATGTGGCTTCCAAGGGGGATCTGCTGAACCATTTAAATTTAAGGTAGACATGTTATCTCAGAAGTTTATAGTGACTATATGTTGGGATTCTAAAGAGACCATCTTGATAGTTTTTCTCAAAGAACAGAGAATAATCACAGAGGCTTGTTAGGAAGAAGGATTTAAGAAAAATGGAAAGCTGCGTTAGTGAAAAAGTTCAGGGAAGTTGCATCAGAGAATTTTCTTTTTCCATTACAACTGCTTATTCTTCAAGGGTAGCAAGGGCTCGTCTTAGAGAACTTCACTAGAAAACCTCACCCCTTCACCTTATAGCCCTTATCTTGCCATGTGGACTTGTTTTGCTCTAAAAACTCAAAGAACATTTAAAAAGAACACGATTTGAGTCCCTCAAGGATATCGAAACTGCTATAAATCTAAGAATACAGAAGAATCCTTTACCAACAGGTTAGAAAGATGGAAACTGCACCTTTGTATACACCTAGATGAAGGATATGTTAAGGAACAATAGTTTCACACATTTTGATATTTTGGCCTAATAAAGGTTTCTATGATTTTATAGCAATATTTTTTTACTTACTCTCATCTGTTCTAGATACCCACAGCCCTAACTCTTACCAGATAATCTCATCTTCTTGTTCTACAGTTTTGCACCTTTAGTTCTTTTTCCCATTTGTAAAATATAGACAGTTGGATTTTGCTACAAAACTCTATGGTGTTTCTAAGGTAGTCTAGGCTAATGCAATGTGTAAAGACTGACATAATTGTTCATCAAATTGTTTGGTAAATCTGTATAATAGGCTCCTATTTTGAAGCAATACACTGTGCATTTACATCCAGATACTAAAAGATTTGGGTAGTCGTTAGTAAAGCAACCTAATTATATTTGTTTTCTTGTTGTTGTTGTGAAGTTTAGCTAAGCTCATTTCAAATCCATTGATGTTGCATAGAAATGATTATAATTTATAGTGACTCTATAGACAGAATAAAACTGGTAGTGTAGTGATTACGAATCGGGCTGCAAACCTTAAGGTCAGCAGTTCGAATCTAGCAGCTGTTCCATGAGAGAAAGATGAAGCTTTCTGCTCTCATAAAGATTTACAACCTCGGAAACCCTGTACAAGGTTGCTATGAGTTGGAACTGACTCCACGGCACATAACAACAACATAGTGTTTCCAAGTCTGTAAATTTTGATGAAAGCAGATTGCCACATCTTTCTTCTTTAGAGTGTCTGGTGGGTTTGAATTGTGGACTTAACTGGTTAGCAGTGAAATACTGTAACCACTGTGCCAGCAGGGCTCAAGTGATATATATTATACTAGTAGCAGACACTGGAGATGCACTGCCTAAATCCTCTTTCCCTTATTATTTGAGTGTAAGTTTACCCACGTTCAAGTTGCTAACCCATACCTTTGCCTGAAAATGCTTTCTGGTCTTACTCCAGGGATTTTGCTTGCCCTGAAGGAGAGCAGAAATGCTAGGGAATTACTGCCTCGGATGAGTCCTCCACAGGTGCTGATGTGTTCTGACTCTCACCTTCTGAGTCATGTTTATGGTTATGGATTCCAGACTTTCTTCAAGGATTAATTTCCAGTCACCCTCAGTCTAATCTGGTATCATAATGGATCCTGTATGCTGAAACTCCTTACTTGTTATGCTTCCCCTTTACTACTATTTGCTTTTTTTCTTCAATAAAGTATTTCCACCTAGAGCCTGGTTGCAGTGGAATGGAGGAATCCAAGGTAAGAGACACATATTTGGAAATTTGTGGGTTACAGTATCTTAATGGCACTATCCAGCTCTACTTTTCAATGACCCAAATACAATGAGAGATTATTTTTGACAGTTTCAGGGCACACACCTCCAGTACCTGGCTTCTACTTGTCACTTAATAAATGTTTGCTGAATAAATTAATTTATCCAAAGAGCAATATCAATAACTCTTGGCAAAGGAAAAAGCATTAATTCGGAGGACACAGCTTTTAACCTTCCTTTTTGAGAGACTTAGTGGACATTATCCACTGCCTCCATGATTGGCCAATATTGCTTGGCCTCTTTGTGTCTTTCAGAGCACTGTCTCATGTGTTGCAATGTCTCTATGCCCTTTTCTTCTTTTTCCGTTTTCAGTTTTGTGGGTACATAAATTCTCATTCCATTTATGTCCTTGCAATTTACCTTTAATAAATGGAGCAAAGTGCTCTTTTTAAATCCAATAATAATGCCACTTATCTTTGAGCCTATTACGTGGACGGATAGAAACCATAGGTTTATGTATTTGTAGCTATTTCTATATCCTCCCTGGAGTCCTGGTGTAGTGCTGCAGGAAAAGGGATGGACTGCTAACTGCAAGGATGACGATTCAAACCCACCAGTTGCTCACAGGGTCAGAAACCTAAACAAGGTTACTATGAGTCAGAACCTACTCAGTGGTATTCAACAACATATATCCATACACAGGAGTCCTGGTGTGGTGCTGTGGATTATACAGGGTTGCTATGGGATGGAACTGACTCAACAGCACTTAACAACAACATCATTCTATACTCATCAAATCTTCACAGGCACACTGAGTGAAATATTCTTAGCCCATTTTACAGATGAATAAATGACACAGAGAAGTTAAGTAGGTTATCTCAGATCATATTCCCATTAAATGATAGAGTCGGGTTTCAAAATGAAGCTTGTGAATAACAGTTCTACTTCTCCTGGAAATCAGATTTCTGGGTCTGGTGAAGTTAGGGTGAATTACTCAGGAAATTTACGCTTAGTTGTCCTTTTGAACTTTTGAGCCTTGAAGAACAAGGTGTCCCAAAAGTCATCCTTAAGTCAAATCATGATCTATGTAACTAGTCAAAACCAATTTGTCTTAGGTATTGGACTCACTCAAAGAATTCTCTGTGTACAGTCAATTGCAAGGAACAGAAATTCCCACGTCAGACTCAAAATAGTATTTATTCGTAAATTGTTACATAAACGCTACTATGACCCTGTCTCCATGGCAATACTGATAAAGCATAATGTAAGAATTTTGTAAGTTCCTTTTGACTCCCTAGTTGAAATGTTACTCTCGTTTGCAAACCATATATTTAATAAATTTCAATTATTAATAGGATTTTGGAATCAACAGTTGTATAACTCCAAAGTTCATCTTTAATCTCAACACTTTATTTCCTCCTATAGTGGTTTAGTTTTTAATTAGAAAAAACCAGAAGCAATTTCCATTATTTAGATTAGTCCCTTGCTAACTTTGTTACTAAGGTAAAGTATCTGAGCTATTCTAATACTGTCTACTCATTCATAGAATGGCATGATTAATAATACCTATTTTTATGTGTTATTGAGCACACTTTCTGGTATTAGGAATTAAGATACCAAAGTATAACTTCTATAGACATTTCTTTGTGTATATGTCCACAAAGAGTTCATAAAATTTAATGTTCCTCATAAAGACGTGTGTAGGGACTAGGACAAACTTACTCATTGATCGATTGTTACAGTTAAGGTAACTTTCAATAGAACTGCTTCATTAATTTAGCTAATGAACTAAATAATGCCACAGGAAGGGTGATACAGCAGGAATCTAGGGTTTTCGGCCTTTCTCTTCCATATCATCTTCACTTCTTTATATTGTCTCTATCTTACTTTCATCTCCATCTTTTTAAAAAAAATTTGGCTTCGTTAGAAAGAAAAGGCTTTATCAGGATTAGTATCTTAACCAGTATTAATAAGAAAATGTTATTTCCTTGGTTTGTGAATTTGATGCTTTTCTTCACCTCCCAAATATTCTTGTGCTTTCCAAACCTTGACAAATCCCATTATTCAAATTTCCCAATTGTTAAATATTTATAAATACTAATTATATTATTAGATGCCATTAAGTCAGTCACTGAGTCATGTTGACTATGCACAATGGAATGAAATACTGCCCAGGTCTGCATGGTTGTAGATCTGACTGTTGTGATCCATTAGTTTTTGTTTGCTGATTTTGGGGCATAGATTGCCAGGTCTGTCCACTTTGGCAATAAGAGTTATCAGTTGGTGCTGCCTTATTTAAGGTTGCCAGACAAATTACAGGAGACTAAGTTAAAATTGAATTTCAGATTAACTACATGGATAGATATGTTGATATAAATATATATTTTAATGTGAATATGCCACACCCATATATTTGAACATGCTCATACTAAAAACACAATTTGTTATTTATCTGAATTTTAAATATTAAAGGCATGCAATGGGTTGTATTTACTAAATCTGAAAAGCTTATCTTTATTAATTTCCAGATAATGTGTCAATTACTTCAAATGTCTTATTTTGTTTGATCTTTATAATGATGCAATCAGGTAAGTGCAAATGCTGTCCTTTATGTGTAAACAAAGATTCAAGGTGTTAAGTAGTGGGTTAGGGTCACAGAACTATTGAAGAATAGAGCTGAACAACTGTTATTACACTATGTCAATCAACACAGAGGGCCTGGGGAAACAGTTCCTTGAATGTTGATAGGAATCCCAGCAGCCTTCCTCAGAAAACCCTATATTGTTGTTGCTTTTAAATACCGTCAAGTAGGTTCCAACTCATAGCAACCCAGTATAAGGTTCCTGAGGAGCAACTGGTGAGTTTGAGCCGCCGACCTTATGGTTCAAACCAACCTTGCAGGCCTACACTTACCCTACAGTGCCATACCAAAAGTCTTAGAAATCCTATAATGGATCACTATGTGTCAGAATTGACTCAATAGTACTTAGCAACAACAGTATGGTGCATTAACAAAGTTATTTTAATCTTTATTTTTAAGGATAGGAGAAGGTAGAGAAGTAATAAAAAGAGAATGGAATTTAGTATACTATGAAGATTAAATTTAAATCAGTTTTCAAAATATATTACATCTTAATATTTTATTTTGTTATAAATTTTAGTTTGTTGTTACTGTTGTCAGGTACCCTTCAATTTGCTCTGAATCATAGTGACCCTCTGCACAGCAGAAGGAAACATTGCCCTGTCCTGTGCCATGCTCAGAATTGTTATGTCTACTGTGCTGTTACTACTGTGTTAATCCATCTAGTTACGGATCTTCTTTTTCACTGACCTTCCACTTTTCTAAGCATGCTGTGCCTCTCCAAATACTGGTGCCTCCTGATAACATATCAGAATTATCAGAAATGAAGTCTCACCATCCTGGGTTTTAAGGACTATTCTGGCTATACTTTCTTTTACAGATTTATTTGTTTTTCTGGCAGTCCATGGTAATTTTACTATTCTTCTCCAACATCATAATTTCAAATTCATCCATGCTTCTACTGTCTTCCTTAGTCATTGTCCAATTTTAACATGCATATGAAGCAATTGAAAATAGCATGGATCGTGCTTAGCACACCTCAGTCCTCAAGATGGTATCTTTGCTCTTCAGCTCTTTAAAGAGATCTTGTGCAGCACACTTACCTAACGCAGTATGTCCTTTGATTTTTTAATTGCTGCTTCCATGAGTTGATTGTGGATCCAAGCAAAATGAGTTCTTTGACCACTTCAATATTTTCTCCATTTATCATATTATTTATTGGCCCAGTGGTGAGGATTTTTGATTTCTTTACATTGAGGTACAATCCATAAAGAAGTCTGTAGTTTCTGATCTTCATTATTAAGTATTGTAATTACTCTCTTCTTCCAGCAAGCAAGCTTGCATCATCTGCATATTGCAGGTTGCTAATGAGCCCTAGTTTGGCACCATATAATAAGCACTTGATCTCAAGGTCAGCTTGAACCACAAGGCCAGTGATTCAAACTCAACAGCCACTCCCTGGAAAACCTATACAGGATTGCCATAAGCCAGAAGAGACTTGACATCACCTAACAACAACAGTGAGACTTCACACAATCCTGATATCACCTTCTTCATATAATACAGTTTCTTAGATTATTTGCTCAGCATACAAATTGAATAAATATGACAAAAG
>NW_006408714.1:3972309-3974000 GCF_000296735.1 Chrysochloris asiatica
AACAACAACAACAACAACAACATTCCATGTTCTAATTGCTATTTTCAGTTGTGTTGATGGATATTTGCACAACTCATTTTGAGTTATGCCATCAGCAAATGAAAGTCCTGACACTTTTCTCCATTCAAGTTATTATGTTCAACTCTGATTTGAGAAGGCAGCTCTTCCCAGTCATATTTTGTGGGCCTTCCAACCTAAGGGCTCTACTGTCAGTATTATATCTGATAATGTTTTGCTGCTATTCAGAAGGTTTTCAGTGGCTGAACATTCAGGTGTATTTTGCCTCTCCTTCTTTCCAGTCTGTCTTAGTCTGGAAGCTCTTCTAAAACCTGTCCATCATGGGTGACACTACTGACAGGTAAAATACAGGTGGCATAGCTTCCATCATCACAGCAACATGCAAGCCACCACATTACGACAAACTAACAGACAAATGATGGAAATTCGTTGTATGGTCTCTCCAAACTTGGTTCATTGCTTTTCTTTATCATGACAAAACACATTTGGAAAAAATTAATGATTACTTTGTAATAAGTCCATGAAATAAAATAAACATATATGATCATGATCCCATATTTATAATTAAGTGATTAGGAATGCTGTTTTTAAAATGTAGGGAAAAAATTGGTTCCTTTTAAGTGTATTCAACTTATGGTAAAGCCATATGTTACAGAGGAGAACTTCTCCATAGGGTTTCCTTGGTTGTAATATTTAAGGAAACAGATCACTGTACGTTTCTTCAATATTGCTACTGATGGTGGTGTGCTGTGGAGTCAGTCAGGGTTTCTGAGGCTGTAAATCTTTACGAGGGCAGAAAGCCTCATCTTTCTCCTGTGGAACCGCTGATTGTTTTGAACTGCTGACCTTGAGATTAGCAACCTGACTGGTAACCACTATGCTACCAGAGCTCCTATTTGGTGGGTTCAAATCAGCTACCTTTCAGTTGTTAACAAAGTTTTGACTGTTTGCATCATGCAAGAATCTTTCAAATATAGAAGGAATAGTAGTTACAGAAAATCAATATTTACATTGCTTCTATTCTTGCCCTTAATTTCTTATCTCTAAACGGAGGGGTTGAATCAATTTAGTCAGAGTATCAAATGTACTGCGATTCGATTCTTTTATTATTTAAATATCCATTAAGTTTCTTTCCTTTTATGTGAAACAATCTTTTGTTGTGTTGTAACTTTAGTTTCATATATACTTTTAGCAGGTACATCTGTTGTACTGTGGTTTTAGAAATTTAAAAAAAAAAATTTTTTTAATCCCCAGAAGGGAAAAAACCAAAAAGTTATTTTTTATTGTTTGATATATGTGTTTGTGCATCCCTGATGTCTCTTTGAATTAAATTTGAATGGTCTTTTGAAGATATTTTACTGCTCACTTTGTTTTGTGGAAGAGAAAAAAGAGATAGTAGAAATCCTTTTGTCTACATGTATTTAGAAAACAGATTAACTTGAATTGTCTACAGTTATACCTGTGGGTTTTTATAATATTTCTTTGCATTGTAAATGCTGAAAACAAATTGTATTTTAAAAGAATCACCTTGCTGTTGTGTTTTGCAAAGATCCCATGGTGAAGTATATCTGGGACATGTATAATTTGTAGAAAATACAATTAATATAATAACACCAAGATAGGAAGCTTTTTCTATTGACAAAATGCCAGGGCGTGAGTTTGCCAGTTAGGGG
>NW_006408714.1:3975913-3977738 GCF_000296735.1 Chrysochloris asiatica
CTTCAGACCAACCAGCCCTTCTTTTACTCTCTCTCATCTCAAGGTCGACAGGAGTCTATGAAACATGGTTGAACTCAGCCCATATCTTCATTGCTGCCTTTCCCACCCTTCCACTCACAAGTAGACCAACATGATCACCAACAAACTTAACATGCTTGCTCATATGTTCCCTTTGAGTTTCAGTCTCAGAAGGGGTTTTGTCCTGATGAGCCTTGTTTGCTTTCCATTTTGTTTTTTATTTTTCCTGCTGGTCTTTCTTTCAAGAAGTATCTTCTGTTTCTCTAGCTTTTCTGGCCTGGTCCATATGTCCTTTCAAGTGGGAATGTCCCATCTCAGAAAGTTCTGGATGGGGCTCAGGATTCCATCTAAGGTCCAGGTCCTATATACTACAAAGGCTCCACAACAAGCCTATTTCACTGGGAAAGTTTAGAACCCCTTCATTCTCTTTCAATTCCATTTTCCCATGAACTTTTTGAAGATTCTTGTACTGGCATGGTGCTGTGGAATAAGCTCTGGACTGCTAACCATAAAGTTGGCAGTTCAAACCTATCAGCAGCTGCTTGGAAAGCCCTATGCAAGGTTCCCATGACTTTGAATCAAGTCCACAGCACTTAACAACAACCACTTAAAAGATAAAGTCATTCTCTGACCATAATGGAAGAAGACAACAAGACCAATCTGGAATTATGTCTGAGAACAGAAAAAAGTAACAAAACGTAAAAAAAAAATGGCCAGAAGTCCACCTCTCCTAGCTGACATGAGTGACTAATGCTTCTATTTCAATTACTGTTTTAGCCCTATTCTTTTCTTCCACCTGTTAAATAAAAAATAGGATAACCATATATAAACTTTGTCACTCCTTTGGACAAAACCAATTCATAGGAAACCATGCTTCTTAAATCTATTCATAATGCACCAAATACAAGCCGAGATTCTGTAACAAGCCTCCTGGCTCCTCTTATCTGAGATACCCCACATGTCACTATGGTTAGCTGCCTCCTTTGCTTTCTCATGTCAATAGATCCTGGTTTGTATTCATAAAGGTGTGATCTCACCCAGACAACACTGACACTATCAAGAAACTATCACTGTTAAAATATCTGATACTGAAAAAAAATACATTTTTATTTTGTTTGTTTTTGTAAAAACAAAACAAAAAAATGAACTAGTGGAACAAATTTCCTTAAGAAAGAGTGGGAGAACCTACACCTATGGATGCAGTAGCTCAAAAGAGGGAACAGATCCTCACAGCAAGGATCATTCCCAACCCCTCCATGCACAGAGTAGACAGGGATGGGCAACTTGGACATTGGCTACCCAAAATGGAGGGGCTACAAAAGCAAGAAGTGACTGGCTTACAAGCTTTCAAGAGGGAACCTAGATTTAGAGGACATGAAAGAAGGTAGAATCTCCACTGAGTAGTATCCAATCTGTCTAGGCAGGGCTGATTAAATGAAATGCAGATGAGTCTCGTGTGATACTATAGTGAATAATTGTTATCAGGACTTTTTGTGAGGGTTGGAAATGTAAAGGTAGACATCTTGTAACAAGCAGGGTAGTGGTTAACTTTTCAGTCTAGGAGTGGAGGTCCCTGGGACCATCAAGGAAGAAGAGTGGAGAGCGGGACCCTACAGGGAAGCAGTGATGTCTGATATGGAGGCAGAGACGATGATGTGGAAAGATGGAGCAGCAGGGGACTTTGACAGAGAGAGAGAGAGGGGCTGTGTGCTGACGACTGGGGGGCAGGCTTGTAGTGTATATCCTTTGGTTGGTTGATGATGCATGGAAGGGATTGTAACCATGGTAATGAAGCGATATATGATAG
>NW_006408714.1:3978383-3981872 GCF_000296735.1 Chrysochloris asiatica
TTTCTGAAACTGTAAACCTTTATGGAAGCAGACAGCCTTATCTTTCTCCTTCTTACCAGCTGTTTGGTCTGAACCAATGACTGTGCAGTTAGCGGCCCAATGCCTAATTAACAAGGATACCAGAACAACATTATTATAGTTTTAGCTTGAATAGCAAGTAAAGTTGCAGTACACAGCAGCTATGTTATTGTGATTGTTAAGTGTCATGGAGTTGGTTCTGACTCATAGCAACCTTATATAGGGGTTCCAAAGAGTGCTGGTGAGTTTGAACCACTGACCTAGTGGTTCAAATTGATCTTACATTCCAGTACTGTATCCCACAGTGCCATACCAGGATTTCACATGGCAGGTTTAATGTTCCCTATGATTCTGGGGCTATCACTAATCTGTCTGTTTGTCATACTGTGGAGGCTTATGTGTTGCTGATAATGGAATCTCTGCCACCTGTATTTTAACTACCAGCATGATCACTCATGGTGTATAGATTTCAGCTTCCAGTCTAAGACATTCAGGGAGAAGGAGAGGCAGACTATTTCTGAAGGTTTGTTGTTGTTGTTATGTGCCGTGGAGTCGGTTCCGACTCACAGCAACCCTGCACAGGGTTTCTGAGGCTGTTAATCTTTACGGGAGCAGATGCCTCATCTTTCTCCAGCGGAACTGCTGGTAGTTTCGAACTGCTGACCTTACGGTTCGCAGTCCGATTCATAACCACTACGCTACCAGAGAAAACCTTATGAGTAAAAGCAGAATCCTATCAGATATAGTGCAAGAAGATGATATCCTCAGGTTGGAAGGCAATCAAAATACAACTGGGAAAGTGCTGCCATTTCAAAGTAAAGTTGACCATAATGACACAATTGAAATAAACCTTTCAGGACCTCCATTTGCTGATGGGGCACAACACAAAATAAGGAGAAACAGCTGCAAATATCTATCAATAATCTGAATATGGAATGTACAAAACATGACACTAGGAGAATTGGGAGATGTCAAAAATTAAATGGAGCACATAAAGATCAATATACTAGACATTTGTTAGCTAAAATGGATTGGTATTGGCTATTTTGAATTAAACAATCATATGGTTTAGTCTACTGGGAATGACAAAATCTATAGAGGACTGGTGTCACATTCGTCATCAAAAAGAAAATTTGAAGTTGATCTTGCAGCATAATGCTGTCTGTGATAGGAGACTATTCACCCACCTACAAAGAAGACTAGTTAATACCACTATTATTCAAATTTATGAACCAACCATTTAAACTAGAGATGATGAAACTGAAGAATTCTATCAATTTCTATGTTATGAAATTGATTAACAAGCCATCAGGATGTATTGGTAATTATGAGTGATTGGAATGTGAAGTTTGAAACAAAGTGAAAGGATACATCATTGTAAAATATAACCTTCATGATAGAAATAGTGCTGAGACTGCCTGTAGATTTTTTCAAGATTAATGTATTTTTCATTACAAATATTTATTTTCCACAGGATAAAATGTGACGAAACACAAGGAACTCACCAAATGGGATATACAGGAACCAAACTGACTATATTTGTGAGACAAGATGGTGGAAAAACTTATTATCACTGACCAAAACAAGGCCAGGGACCAACTGTGGAACAGACCATCAATTATTCATCTACGCGTTCAAACTGATGCTAAAGATAATTAAAGAAAGTTTTTGACAGCCAAAATATGACCTGACAACATTTCACCTGAATTTAGAAACAATCTCAAGAACAAATTTGATGCACTAGACACTAATGACAGAAAACCAGAAGAGCTGTGGAATGACATCAAGAACATCATAAAGAAAACAATAGGTCATTAAAAAGACAAGATAGAAAGAAGAGACCAATATGGCACTCAGAAAACACTCTGAAATTTTCTCTTCAGCATTGAGATCAAAAGCAAATGAAAGAAATGGGATGTCAAAAAGCTGAGCAGAAAATTTCAAAGAGCAGCTCAGGAAGACAAAGTCAACTATTATAATGAAATGTGCA
Source organism: Chrysochloris asiatica (assembly GCF_000296735.1). Lineage (NCBI taxonomy): Eukaryota > Metazoa > Chordata > Mammalia > Afrosoricida > Chrysochloridae > Chrysochloris > Chrysochloris asiatica. The sequence goes on from NW_006408714.1 coordinate 3,980,392, forward strand.
AAGACCTGGAGTTAGAAAACCAAACAGAAATAACACACTCAACATTTATCATGCTGAAAGAACTGAAGAAAAATGTCAAGCCTCAAATTGCAATATTGAAGGGTTCTATGAACAAAATATTGAAGGATGTAGAAAGCATCAAACTAAGTTAGAAGTTATATACAAAGTCACTGTACCAAAAAGAATTAGTCAATCTTCAACCATTTCAAGAAATAGCACATTAACAAGGAAAGAACATATTGAAGGAAGAAGTCCAAGGTTCACTGAAAGCACTGGTAAAAAGCAAGACCCCAAGAACTGATGGAATGCAAACTGAAATCTTTCAAGAAGATGATGCAACACTGGAGGCCCTTACTCATCTTTGCCAAGAGAAATAGAAGACAACTACCTGGCCAACTGATTAGAAGAACTCCTTATTTGTGCCATTCCAAAGAGAGGTGACCCAGTTAAATGTGAAAATCATCAAACGATATCATTAAAATCACAGGCAGATAAAGTTTTGTGGAAAATAATTTATAAACAGATGCATCAGTAAATCCACAGGGAACTTCCAGAAATTCAAACTGGATTCAGAAGAGCATGTGGGAAAAGAGATATCATTGATGCTGTCAGATGGATCTTGGTTGAGAGCAGAGACTACCAGAAAGATGTTTTGTTTTTATTGTTAGGTGCCATCAAGTAGGTACCAACTCATAGCGACTTTATGCACACTGCCCGATCCTGGGCCAACCTCACTATTATTGCCACGCTTGAGCTCATGGATGCTGCCACTTTGCCAATCCATCTCATTGGGGGTTTTCTTCTTTTTTCTGACCCTCCACCTTACCAAACATGATATACTTCTCCAGAGACTGGTCCCTCCCGACAATATGTCCAAAGTATGAGATGAAGTTTATACTTGTGCTTTATTGACTAAGTAATAGCTTTTGACTGTGTGGATCATGACAAGCTATTGTTAACATTGTAAAGAATGAGTATTTCAGAGCACTTAATTGTGTTCATGAGATATCTGTACATAGATCAAGTGGTAATCATTAGACCAGAACAAGGGGATACTGAATAGTTTAAAATCAGGAAAGGAGATCACCAGAGCAGTTTTCTTTCAGCATACTTACTCAGTCTGTATGCTGAGCAAATAATCCAAGTAGATTGATTTTATGAAGCAGAATCATGGCGTCAGGATTGGAGGAAGAAACATTAACAGCCTCTTATATGCAGATATACAACCTTGCTTGCTGAAAGCAAAAGGGACTTAACATATATACTGATGAACATGAAAGACTACAGCCTCCAGTGTGGTTTGTACCTCAATGTAAAGTAAACAAAAATCCTCACAACTGGACCAATACACAATATCATGTTAAATGGAGAAAAGGTTGAAGTTGTCAAAGGCTTCATTTTACTTGAATCCACAATCAATACTCATGGGAGCAGCAGCCAAGAAATCAGATGACATACTGCAAATCTTCTGCACAAGACCT
>NW_006408714.1:3982242-3984474 GCF_000296735.1 Chrysochloris asiatica
ATTTGTAACCACTACGCTACCAGAGCTCCTAGAAGGAGTATAAACATATGCTCCTTAGAAGCTAGGTTTGTAAGACGTCATCTATCATACTTCAGAGATGTTATCAGGAGGACCAGTCCCTGGAGAAAGACATCATGCTTGGTCAAGTGGAGGGTCAAAGAAAAAGAAGATCAAAAAGAGATGAATTGGCACAGTGGTAGCAGCATTGAGCTCAAACATAACAATGACTGTGGGGATGGTGAAGGACGGGGCAGTGCTTTGTTCTATTGTAGATGGGATCACTATGAGTCTGTACTGAGTCAGCAGTACTTAACAACAATATTTCTTGGTGAAAACACAGTGTAAATTTCACTGGAAAATAGAGGCCAGATTGCATGTATACATTCGGCTGGCTGATTTCAGAAATGTGCATCTACTGGGCAGTTTCAAAGCAGTTTGTGCTTTAGATTAAAAGAACTGAATGGATATATCTGACCTGCTCTTCATGACAAACAAGACAGAGTTAACAATTTGGGTCTAACCTACTAAAACAAAAGCATCAACTCTCTTTGAAGGCATATAACAGATTCAAGGAATACAATTTGGTACTGTAGGATAAAGCACTGGACTGCTTGGTTGGCTTAAACTGCAAAGTTTGTGGTTCAAACCCATCAGCCACTCCTTAGAAACTCTTCAGGGTCGCTGAGTAGGAACTGATTTGGCAGAACTTAATAGCACAACAAAATCAGATTCAAGAGTCTCTATATCATATTATAAAACATATGCAAAACTTGTGATTAGTGCATTGTGGGCACTCCGAAGTAAGTTAAATTTCTGTGAAGACTATGTTCCTTTGTCTTTTTAATTGGATCAAGGTTACAGAACAGATCAATTTCCATTTAACAAGTTATATACATTTTGTTTCATCACATTGACTGCAATTCCCATAATGAAATATCTCTTAACCCACTTATTCCCTTTATTGCCTATTTCAATTCCTTTGTCTTTTCTAACACCTCTGAACATGGTTCTTTGTCTAAAATGAAACTTAGATTTCAACCAGTGTTTACAGTGATTTATGGATTTATTTAAATCTGGATTTGAAACCCAGGGTCAATAATTATTGTTGTGTCTTTGGGTAATTCGCTTGATCAATTGAATTCATAGTTTGTCAGATGCTAAATATGACTCTTGATAGAATTTAAGGAGATCAAAATTGCCCAATGTTTGGCATTTAGTAAATTTGTTGAAACATTTCAATTGGTATTCCATCAGTTCCTGGGAAACTGTTTTTCGCTAATGCCTTTGGCAAAACATGGACTTCTTTTACTGCCATTGGTACTTGATCATATACTTCTGAAGTACTTGTACATTGACCACTATTTTTTCTACAGTGACTGTATTTCTTCCCTCTTCTTTTTTATGCTTCATGCATTGTTCAATATTTTGCCCATAGAATTCTTTAATACTACAAGCCAACTCCTGAACTTTTCCTTCAGTTCTTTCAGTTTGAGAAATGCTGAGCATGTTCTTCCTTTTTATTTTTTATCTCTTGTCTTTGCACATTTCATTGTGTCACTTTACTTTGTCTTTTCAATCTGCTCTTTAAAATATTTCTGTTTAACTCTTTTACATCATCATTTGTTTCCTAGTTGCTTTAGGTTCCCTACATTCAAAAGTAAGTTTCACTAGATCCCTGTACCACCACGGAGACATCTTATTCCAGGGTTGAGCATAAATCACTGTTTGCCTCTGTCCCTTTTGGCCCATGCAAACCTTCCTCAGTGATGCCCTTATATACCTTGTTCTTCCATCCCCCTCCCCCTACTGTACATTGCCCTCCACAACAAATGAACTATGAAATTATGATGTGTCTAGCCCATAAACTCTGTTCTACTGTCCCCTGGTAGAGAATTTTTTTTTTTTTTCTTTTAGTATGGCTATCTTTTCTTAAATGTCTACAATAATGGTCTTATGCAATATTTGTCCTTTTGTGACTAATTTCACTCAGAATAATATCCTTCCTTGTTATTCTTCAAGGTAGCATAATATTCCATTGTGTGTATGTACCAAAGTTTGTTCATCCATTCTTCCACTGATGGGCACTTAGGCTGTCTCCATCTTTGTGCTATTGTGAATAGTGCTACAATAAACACTGGTGTACAATAAAAATAATAAAAAAAAAAGTAAGTTTCAGAGTCTCTTCTGATATTTGCTTTATATATTTCATTTTTTTCCCTGTCTTTCTAATTA
>NW_006408714.1:3984684-3993713 GCF_000296735.1 Chrysochloris asiatica
ACAACAACAACAACAACATCCTAGAGATTAATCTATCCTAGGCTTTGTCTCTCATACTTTGGACACATTGTCGGGAGAGAACAGTCGCTGGAGAAGGATGTCATGTTGGGTAAGGTGGAGGGTCAGAGAAAAAGAGGAAGACCCCCAACGAGATATATCAGCCAGGTGGCATCATTGATGGCATCAAGTGTGGCGGCAGTAGTGAGGTTGGCCCAGGATCGGACATTGTTTCGTTCTGTTATGCATGGGGTCGCTATGAGTCGGTTCCAACTCAATGGCACCTGACAACAACAACATCCTAGAAATGATCTCTATATTCATAAGGATAGACTCAGAGTTGTATTTTGACTCTCATGGACTTGTTTTCATTTTCTTTGGCTTCAGCCTGAACTTGAATATTAACAATTGATGGTCTGTTCCACAGTCAGTTCCTGGTCTTCAGGCTGATGATATTGGGCTTTTCCGTTGTTTATTCCCATAGATGTAGTCAATAATTCCTGTGTTTTCTATCTGACATGGTCCATTTGAATAGTCAATCTTGCAAAACTCTATCGTGTAATGTCTAGCATCCTTTCTAATATGAATGTCATATTTTGTAACTACTGATGCTCCTCTTTGATTCCAACTGTCCTATTCCAATCACTAGTAATTATCAGTTTGTCTTGATTACAAGTTTGATCAATTTCAAACTGAAGAACGTGGTAGAATTCTTCAGCATCTTTATGACTGTTTTTGGTGGTTAGTAAATAAATTTGTATGATATTAGTGTTATATGGTCATCCTTGTAGATGCCTTGATATTATCCTATCATAGACAGCATTGTACTTCAATATAGATCTTGAAATGTTCTTTTTGACTATGAATGGAACACCATTCCTCTTGAATTTGTCTTTCCTGGAGTAGTAAACCATATATCTAATTTAAAATGGCCAATATCACTCAATTTTAGCTCACTTATGCCTAGGTTATCAATTTTCATGCATTCCATTTCATTTTTGGCAACTTTCAACTTTCTTAGATTCATATTTCATACATTCCACATTATGATTATTAATGGATGTTTGCAGCTTCTCATTTTGAGTTGTACCCATCAGCTAGTGAATGTCCTGAGAGCTTTACTCCATCCATCTCATTAAAGTAGAATCTATTTTAAGGAATCAAATAGACTACTTCAGTTTAATTTCTTAGTTATTAACTCTGTGTCATCCAATTTAAGCCTGTTTCCTCATTAATGACTTGGAGGATAGCAATAATAATATCCATATCTTAAATTTGGTGTAAAAGTTAAATGAAAGAATAGACATCAAAGCACTTAGGATGCTGACAGACCTATATTAACTGCTCAAAAATATTAGCTAATATCAAGGCTATGTACTACATCTAACTTTTTCAAATTATTATTAATTTTATGCCAATATTTCCTTTCATTTCTTGATTGAGATGTCTCACAGGTTCGATATATTTTCAAAATTCTCTCTTCTATAGCATTTACCTATTTCATAGCAGTGGTTCATTCCAGTTCAACTCTGCTGATAATTTGCATTTCTACCCAAAGATATACTGAATCAAAATCTTTGAGACCAAAACAGTTCAAAGATCTACCTCAAATGTAATTCTATGTGGAACTAAAAGTTTTCTTTTAGTGATTGTCTTATTTAATTAGTGTGCCACAAATACTACCGATGTTGTTATTGTTAAGTACTGTTGAATTATTCAGATTGATAGTAACATTGTGAACAGTCACCACCATTCTGCCAGAGGAGTCTTGCATTTTTACACACATGTCAGTATCCATGGGGATTGGTTCCAGGATGTCTGCGGAGAACAAAATCAGTGGATACTCAAATTTCTTATATAAAATGGCACAGTATTTGCATATAACCTATGCACATTTTCCTACATACCTTAAGTCAGCTCTAGGTCTCTTACAATACCTAACAAAAAGTGAATGATATGAAAATAGCACTTTACATGCCTTCTTAACCTTTGAGCGATTGCTTTGACCACTTAATTGTTTTTTTAGGAACTTTTTCCCCTAAAATATTTCAAATCTTTGGGTGAATCTGGATGTGGAATCCACAGATAAGAAGGGTTTTCTGTAATACTGAATACATCTCAGTGGATCAAGTATCTTCTAGACTAAAATGACTATGAATAAAGACCTGGTTATCTACTTCCAAAAATCAGTAAATGAAAATCCAGTGGATTACATTTGTCTGTGTTTTGTTCCATTGTACATGTGGACACCATGTGATGGGGATCTACCTGACAGCAGCTGACAACAACATAGTTCAAACACACAAAGAAAAGGCATGAAAACCTCTCCCTTTCCAAGTGATTGCCCTTGTCTTCTTGTTATACCTTTTTGTTATACTTGTCAATCACAAGTAACCACTTCCATAGTAACTGAATCAAAAACCATTGTCATTCTAACTCATAGCAACCCTACAGAACAGACTAGAACTTCCCTACAGGCTGTCCAAGTGGTACTATTGATAAACACTGTACTGCGAACTGTAATGTCAGTGGTTCAAATCCACTATCCCCTCCATATGAGAAAGATGAAGATTTTGCCTTTGAAAAAATAGATAGTCTCAGAAACCCTATACAAGGTAACTATGAATAGAAATTGACCCAATGGCAGTGTTTTTATTTTTGTTCTTATCAGACTTGCAAGAATGTAATCTTTACAGAAACAGTCTTTCACATCTTTATCCCATGGAACAATTAGTGGTTTCAAATCACTGACCTTTCAGTTTGCAGCCAACCACCTATCCTCTTTGCCACAGCTCTATTACTGCCTGCATTTTTAGTAAAATTTAGATTAATAGATGTTTTAATATACAATAGTATTTTGTAATTATTTTTTTAAATAAGTGTTCAAAATAAAGCAGATTAATAACAAAAGTTTCATTTTGCAATAAGCCTTTGTAAATCACTAAGCCCTTAGAAGCCATCTAATAAAGAAAAGATATAATCTCTATATTTGTAGAGTTTGTCAAGCATCACAGTTTTTCTGCGGAATTAAAAAGAAGCAAAATCTGCCAAAGGCCTTGCTACTGATTAATAAATGCACCCTATTCCCAACTACAATGAGTCTCTGTTACAATTCCTCCTGTTCACCTTTCTTTATATAAGTTTCTGGAATTGATCACATCTGTTTCTGGTGAGAGGAACAGAATAGTTCATTGCTAAGAACCACAGTATTTCTCCCTGGCATTGTAATTTATACTGACTAACAGTAATCAGCCAATAATTGGACTGTTATTAATGCTTCCAGGTTTCCTTTCAATTTTACTAGTAAACTCACAAAATAAATGGCCCAGCACATTGTTGTTTTCTTTTAATTGTAACTTAGTCTACCCCAGTGTTTTCTCCTGAATGCATGTGACAATAAGCAGATTTCCAAAGTTATTTTAAGCTACTGTACTTTTCCTAATTTATTATAATGGCCTATTATCTTTGTCCATACTGGGGCAGTGGTTGAGTGCTTAACTGGTAATGCAGAGATACAAATCCACCTATGGCAATGCTGGAGAATGATATGGTAATCTGCCTTGGAAACCCATTGGGGTAATTCTATTTTGTGCTATATGGTTAGTGTGCATTGTAATCAACTCAATGACATTGGTTTTGGGCAGGAGAGAGTTTATTATAATATAATTTACTAGAGTCAGGGTGTGGCCCTATAGGATAAACACTGGATTGTTAACCACAAAGTAAGTGGTTCAAACCCACCAGCTGTTGCTCAGAAACCCTACACAGACAGGGTTGCTATGAATTGAAAACAACTTACCAACATTTAACAACAACAATCATTTACCGAGCACATACTATATATGGATGGTATTCGCATTATATTTCATATAACTCATTTAATTTTCAGAACAGTTCCATGAGGTAAACATTAATATTAATTTTGTTTTATAGTTAAAAAAGTTGAAATAGAGGGAAATTATATAATGTACTGAAGGTAACATTACTATTAATGGTATCTCAAGATTTTGAACTGTCCTGCCTGGTATATTCTACTATGATGCACTTATTTAAATAAATTGTAAGTGAATATAGATAAAATTCATACAGGAAAAGTGTAAATGGAACACAGATGGCCTCAATCAAGTAGAATCTGGATGTGATTTGGATACCCAACATACAGATGACTCCTGTCCAGAGGTACACAAAGAACATTTATGCAAAGCCTATGGTATACTCACCTGAGAGTATATTTGAAGGCTGACTGTATTCAAATGAAAGTCCCATTGTTATACCATAATTTTTGCTGCATACCATTGTTTTCAAAGGTATGGACTTGTTAATTTCAATGACAAAATTTACTGGCCTTACTTTACCTTATACTTGGTGGGAATTTTAAATGCTGATTTAAAAGGGACAACTGAATCAAACTGAGAAGATTTCCTAGAGGTTATCTGTTACGATGAAAAAAGGTTTGCTAATCCAAGTAGGATGCTAATCCAATGGAGCTCTGGTAGCGTAGTGGTTATGAATCAGGCTGTGAACCTTAAGGTCAGGGGTTCGAACTTCCAGCCGCTCCGCGGGAGAAAGATGAGGCTTTCTACTCCCGTAAAGATTTACACCCTCGGAAACCCTGTACAGGGTCGCTATGGGTCAGAACCGACTCAACGGCACTTAACAACAACAACAATCCAAGTAGTAATACTAGTAGGAACTATGTTCCAAAAGACTGCCATTGGCTAGAAATCCGCCTAGAAGAATAAAAACCAAAAACCAAACCAATTGCTATTATTAGTATATTCCTACTTATGATGACCTTAGATTCTACAGAATAGAACTGTATTCTACTGGGAAAAGATCACCAGAGGATATCAGAAAATACTCAGAAATTTGGTTTTGAATGTAGAAAATCTGAAAGAACTGAAAGAAATGAGGAAATAAAAGAGCTGAACATAATTTTTCAAAGGGCATCTTGAATAGACACAATAAAGAATTATAATGATATGTGCAAAGATCTGGAGTTAGAAAACATAAAAAGAAGAATGCACTCAGCATTTCTCAAACTGCAAGAATTGAAGAAATAATTCAAGCTTCAACTTGGCATATTGAAGGATTCTATAGTCAAACTATTGAATGATGAGGAAGCATCAAAAGAAGATGGAAGCAATGCAGAGAGTCACTGTAACAAAAAGAATTGGTTGATTCCCAACCATTTCAACAGGTATCATATGATTAAAAAAAAAAAAAAAAAGGTATTGAAGAAGAAATCTAAGCTGCGCTGAAGACACTGGAAAAAACAAGGCTCCAGGAATTGATAGAATACAAACTGAAACCTTTCAACAAACTGATACAGTGCTGGAGGCGCTCACGTGTCTATACCAAGAGATTTGGAAAGGAGTACTGGGCCAACTGACTGAAAGAGGGCCATATTTGTGCACATAGCAAAGAGAGAGGACCAAATAAAATTCAGAAATCATTGAACAATATCAATGATGTCACATGCAAGGTGTATTTTGCTGAATAGAATTAAAAAATTCTGTCAACAGTATATTGAAAGAAAACTGCCAGAAATTCAAGCCAGATTCAGAAAAAGACCTGGAATGAAAAATAACATTGCTGACATCAGATGGATCTGAAAGCAGACAGTATCAGAAAGGTATTTGCTTGTAATTTATGCAAATAAATGTGATTGTACAGATCATAGCAAACTATGGATAACATTGAGACAAATGAGAATTCTAGAGCAATTAAGTGTACTCAAGAGGAACCTGAATATAGACAATTGTTTGAATAGAACAAAGGGATACTGAATGGTTTAAAATCAGGAGAGGTGTGCCCCAGGGTTGTACCCTTTCACCAAAATGATCCAATCTGTGTGCTAAGCAAATAATTTGGGAAGCTAGATTATATGAAGGAGAACATGGCATCTGGATTAGAGGGAGACTCATCAACAGTCTCTATGTCAGATGGCACAACCTTGTTTGCTGAAGATGAAGACGACTTGAAGTACTGATGAATATCAAAGACTACAGCTTACCTATAGGTACCTTCTTTATGCCTAAATGTAAAGAAAATAAATAAATAGCATCATGATAAATGTAGGAAAGATTGAAGTTGTCAGATTTCATTTTGCTTAGCTCCACAGTCAACACTCTTGGAAAAAGCAGTCAGGAAATCCAAAGACATAGTACTTTAAGTAAATCTACTGCAAAAGACCTCTTTAAAGTTTAAAGAGCAGAACTGTCACTTTAAGGACTAAGGTGCACCTGGCACAACCCAGGGTATTTTCCATTGCCTGGTATGCATGTGAAAGTTGGACAATAAATATGCAAAACCAGAAAAGAATCCTTGCATTTGAATTATGGTGTTGGAGACAAATATTTTAATCCATGGACTACCAGAAGAACAAATTAAACTTTCTTGTGAAAAAATAAAACCAGAATGCTCCTTAAAAGTGAAGATGGCAACATTTCATTTCTTCTACTTCAGACATGTTGTGAGAAGGAACCAGGTCATAGAGAAGGACATTATGCTTGATACAGTAGAGGCAACAATAGGCTCAAACATAAGAACAATAAGAAATAAACATGGAACTAAAATGATAGGAGCATAACAAGGTAGAGGACTTTCTGTTTGAGAAATCACGGAAAATGTTATATAAGAAACTCACATCTGAGTTGGGTCTTAGATGATTCGTTTTAATTTCTCTTCCCTAAGTTGCCAAGGAGTCCTGCTGTGGTGCTGTGGGTTAATGTGCTGCACTGCAAGGTTGGTTTGAACTGCAAGGGTCCCTTTGGGTTGGAATCGACTGGATGACACTTACCAACAACAAAAACTTGTCAAGGTTATTTAAAAGTGTTGATTATTTCTTATTCTTTCATAGACAAGGGAATGAATAAGAGTGACTTTTATTTATTGGGTTTGCCAGGATATTAAAATGGTGACCACAGAAATCTATTTCCTGGGAAGTAGTTTTTGCCCTTAAAAATTGTATAACTATAATGTTACTCTACTTACAATGAGTCCTTGCACAAAGTGCCCCTTTGTACAACGAGAACTGTGCTGTCAGATAAGTGCTATTTTCTCTGTCCCAACAATCAATGTAATTTCCAAATTTTTTGCAGAGATGAGAAGCAAACCATAATAACAAATAACTGTATGAAAGATTAAATTCTAAAGCACTTGGTTTGTGGAAGGCTGTGGTTTGTAGTGGGAATCTTGAATTAATTTTGAATCATGACATCAGTTCAGTCTACATTTGAGATCTTTATGACAGTTAACTAACAGTGCGACAAGCCATTAACTCCCAGGCCAATTCAGAGAGACCAGTCTTACCCTCAGACAACTTGCTTGGGCATGCCCTTAATTATTTACAGATGCATGCCACCTGCAAGTTGGGGTACTGAGACTAGGCGAAAAGGGGGTCCAGGAGTCCTGGTGTGGCAATGTGGGTTAACGCGCTGGACTGCAAGGTTGGTTTGAACTGTGTTGTCAGTGGTTCAAGCTCATCAGCTCCCCCAGGAACTCTATACAGGGATGCTGTGAGTCAGAAAGGACTCAAAGGCACTTAACAACAACAACTTATTGACTGAAGTCTTTTGAGAAAAGTCATGAAGAATGTTTAAGTCTGTACTCTTCCTTGCTTGAGTAATTGTAAAAATATGCAGAACATGCCCTGAGCACATAGTTAAAATCCACATGCTGGGACATGCCATTAAGGAAAATCACTCATAAAAATTCTGGGCTTTTTTTTTGTGTGTTTGTTTGTTTGTTTGTTTTTAACTTCGTTGTGAGATATTTTAAAGGCTGGACGGATTACCCAGTGCCCTGTACATAATTTTTAAGGACAGACCTACTTGAGCAGAGGAGATGACAACCCTTAGAATGGATTTGAACCAGGGTCCCAAAGAACCACGCATGTGTGCCATCCCATAATAAGTTTTGTCTGCCCCTACCAAAGCCCTTTCTGATGGAATCCATCTTGAAAAAATGATGCACTCTCACCCAATTAGCATGTTGTTCTTGTTACATGCTACTGAGTCGGTTCCACCCATAGCAATCCTGCATATGGTTTCCGAGCAGCCGCTGGTAAGCTTGAACCACCAACCTTGCACTTCAAACTGCTTTGCAGTCTGGCATATTATCCCAAATACACAAGAGGACTCCAATCACGAGGATTCCAATTAGCATGGATCTTCCTAAACAGGTAATTTCCCAGAAATCCTTGCTTATTCCTATGAATAAACATGATGTCTTTTTCCTACCCTAAATTTTTAAAACCCTAGAAAAACCAACTTTTGTTTGTCCAGTTGGGGGTCAAGTGTTGCCTTAAGGTTTTGTACACTTTTATGATCCTGTGCTCACTACTCATCTATCAGTTTGTTGTACTGTGGTGGCTAGTGAGTGACTATTTAAGGCTTGATAAAGAAATCTCTGGAGGCACTCACTCATCTCTGCCAAGAAATTTTTAAGACAACTATCTTACTGACTGATTGGAAGAGATCTGTATTAGTGCCCATTCCAAAAAGAGGTAACCCAACGGAATAAGGAAATCATCAGACGATATATTTGATATCCCATGCAAGTGAAATTTTACTAAAAGTAATACAGAAATGGCTGCAAGCATACATTAACAGAGAACTTCCAGAGATTCAATCTGGATTCAAAAGAGGACATGGAGTGAGGGATATCATTGCTGATGTTTGATGGACCTTGGCTGAAAGCAGAGAATACCAGAAATATATTCACCTGTGATTTATTGATTATGCAAAGGCGTTTGATTGTATGGATCATGGCAAGCTAAAGACAACATTGTGAAGTATGAGTATTCCTGAACACTTATTGTGCTCATGAGGAATCTGTACATGGACCAAGAGGCAGTTGTTCAAGCAGACCATGGGCACACTGAATGGTTTAAAATTAATAAAGGTGTGCAACAGGGTTGTATTCTTTCACCATACTTATTCAACCTGTATCCTGAGCAAATAATCCGAGAAGCTGGGTTCTTTGAAGAAAAATGTGGCATCAGGATTGGAGGAAGACTCATTAACAAC
>NW_006408714.1:3994803-3996138 GCF_000296735.1 Chrysochloris asiatica
TTAATTTCTATGTATATTAAAGGAACCTTGAGACCTTAAGGTTTTGGTGCAACTTAATTGACATGATTTTGCTTTTATTGAAAAAAATATATATATTCTTTGGCAATGATCGCCATCTTTGAAAATCTATCCAATAAAAATGAAAGTACTGTACCTAACAATATAAGCTTGTTGTTGTTAAGTGCTGTTGAGTGGATTTCAACTCATAGTGACCCAGAATATTGTTTCCAAGGAACGGTGGTGAGTTTGAACCACCAGCCTTGTGATTCAAACTGACCTTTCAGTTCAGTGCTTATCCTACAGTGCCACACCAGGAGTCCATAGTACATTTTATAGTTGCAAATTTTGGAAATAAATGGAGTTTTCATTAATACAAAAAATGTCTGAATAAAATGTGGTACGTTCATGCCTTGGGCTATTACTTTGCTATTAAAAATTAAATATGCAAAGCTATCTAAATTGCTTGAAGGAATTTCAGTGAAGTCATTTTTAGTGAAAAGAGCAAAATTACAAAAATATGATCCATTATATAAAACATTTTCTTTATTGTCACTTACATTGAGTAATTTCTGAATCATGTGTGTACTTGTAAAGGATAATATAAATGTAAAGAAGAAATTTATAAAGACTTTTTTGATCAAAACTGCATGATTTAATTTAAACTCATTTCTTGTTGAATTTAACTATTCTTTCTATCCAGTTGCCTTCTTGAGAATTCATGTTTGCTCTCTGACAAGCTGCTACTATTTGGGCATGTTATTTGAAGCCATAATAAAACTAAGAGAAATTATTCACTGTAGTTAAGGATGCACAGAGAAGAAATACACCCCAAGAAAGAAGCTAAAGGAACTTTGGCTTTACATTCATTGCATCATATATCATTTCATTGCCATGGTTATAATCCTCTCTATGCATCATCAACCAACCAAAGGGTATACCCTGCAAGCCTGACCCCTGATCATCAACACACAGCCCCTTTCCCTCTCTGAGTCTAGAGTCCCCAGCCATTCCCTCTCTCCACGTCATTGTCTCTGCCTCCGTCTCTGGCATCACTGTTTCTCTGGGTAGGGTCCTGCTCTCCGCTCTTCTCCCTTGATGGTCCCAGGGACTTCCGCTCCTGGACTGCAAAGTCAACCACTCCCCTCCTTTTGCTACAAAACATCTATCTTTACATTTCCAACCCTCACAGTCAGTCCTGATAGCAATTATTCACTATTGTGCCACATGAAAGCCATCCCCATCTCCTTTTATCAGCCCTGCCCAGACAGATTGGCTACTGCTCAGTGGAGAGTCTACCTTCCTCCACACCCTCTGGATCTAGGCTTCCTCTTGAAA
>NW_006408714.1:4027599-4041670 GCF_000296735.1 Chrysochloris asiatica
TGATATGGAGCTTTACCATCGTCTCTTTCTGTAGATATAGTTAATTTGATTCTGTGTATTCCATTCAGTGAGGTCCATGTGTATAATCATTTCTTATGCTGTCTAAAGAAGGTTTTTGAAATGAACAAATCATTGATTTTTCAGAATTCTATCATGCGATCTCCAGCATCGTTTCTATCACCAAGGCCATATTTTCCAACTACTGATCCTTCGTCTTTCTTTCCAACCTTTGCAGTCCAATCACCAGTAATGGTCAATACATCTTGAGTTCATGTTTGATCAATTTCAGATTGAAGAAATTGATAGAATTTCATCCTCACTGGCTTTAGTGGTTGGTATGTAAATTTGAATAATTGTGGTATTAACTGGTCTTCCCTGTAAGCACATGAATATTATCCTATCACAAACAGTGTTGTATTTCATGACTGATCTGGATATGTTCTTTTTGGCAATTAATGCAACACCATTCCTCTTCAATTTGTCATTCCCAGCATAGTAAACCATGTGGTTGTCAGATTCATAATGGCCAATACCAGTCCATTTCAACTAACTAATGCCTAAGATATTGATGTTCACGTTTTCATTTCATTTTCGACAATTTGTAATTTTCTTAGATCCATACTTCATACATTCCGTGTTCTGATTGTTAGTGGATGTTTATAGCTGTTTCCCCTCATTTTGAGTTGTGCCCAATCAGCAAATAAAGTTCCCATGGTCTTTACACCCACAGGCTTTACTCCATTTGTGTCATCATGGTCAACTCTACTTTGAGAAGGCAACTCTTTCCCAGTCATATTTTGAATGCTTTCCAACCTGAGGGGCTCATATTCCGGCACTATATCTGACAGTGTTTCTCTGCTATTCATAAGGTTTTCAGTGACTAAATATTCGGAAGTAGTTCGTCACTCCTTCTTCCTAATCTGTCTTCATCTGGAAGCTCATCTGAAACCTGTCCACCATGGGTAACCCTGCTGGTATCTAAAATACCTGTAGCATATCTTCCAGAATCACAGCAACAAGCAAGCCACCACACTATGACCAACTGACAGAGGAGTGGTGTTTCCTACTCATAGCCACCCCGTATCAGGTTCCAATAAGCAGCTGGTGAGTTTGAACCACTGAACTTTCATTTCAAACCCACCTTGTGGTCTATTACTTATCTTACAGTGCCACACCAGGATTCCATACTAGGACAATGGTCCCCTGTTATGATAGTCATACTGAAACATACATTAAACTATAGAAGCTTGATGTTTAAACCACTATGTAGTATTAAAATAACTGGTTTCAGCTCCCTCAGGAAATAGATTTCCAGGTTTCAAGGGTCAATTGAATAATGTTATAAATAATGTATTTGTGAAAAATATAAGCAAAAATTATATTAATTTTGATGTTTGAAGTGAACTTAAATTGCCATGTTTTAAGGGTTAATTGTATAATATGAGGTATTTGTGAGAAATGTAAACAAAAGTCATATAAATTGTGATGTTGTTGTTTTAAGTGCTAATGAGTCACTTCCAACTCATAGGGACCCTACTTAGGGTTTCCAACGAATTGCTAATGGGTTTGAACTGCTGACTTTCTAGTTAGAAGTCCATTGCTTATCCTATAGTGCCATAAATTATGATAGGAATTAAAATTTAGTGAACCTAAAAGAACAGATGTAAGTCAAGATTACAGTCAATAATATTGCCACTGTGTAACTGGTTTTGAACAGAAATTGTATTTATGCAGAACCTTATCTTCTGTTTTAATGAAGCATGCCTAGTATTCATTGCCTGTTGACTTAAACTATTCTTCAGAGTAGCTAACATCTTGGTTACTAAGAAACTTTCTATAAGTTCTACCTGATGTTATTAAGTCTTCTGGTGCTGCAATTTGCATTAGATACTATCTTTGCCCTAAAAGATGAAATGTAGTTTTAAAATACTAGCATCAATGGCAAATAAGGGCTTATACCAACAGTTATAATGGCTTGAATATAAAGTGTTCTAATCACCTTCTTAAGGAGGTCTGGTAGTGTAGAAGAAGGTCATGTGTTGGGCTGGTAACCACAAGGTCAGAAGTTAGAATTCACCAGCTGCTCAGTGAAAGAAAGATGAGGCTTTCTGCGTCTGTAAGGAATTACAGCCTCAGAAACCCTATGCAGGGTTGCTGTAAATAGGAATCAACTTGGCAGCGTACAGCAGCAGCAACCACCATTTCAGTAATTTGGGAAAGTTAATAATTCTGAGTCTCAGTTTCTCCTCTGAAGAGGTGGCTATCAAAGTCCTTATTTTTAAATCAATGACAAGTGGTGTTACACAAAATTTTCTTCACATAGAGATTTTGGGTTTGCTCTTTTATTTAGCAAAATATCATGATTTACCTTTTTATTGGAAAAATAGAGGTTGCAGTTGATGGTGTAGGAAATAGTAAACAAATAGATGGCAGATTTGATCTGTGTTTGAAAAAAATCGAGAAAATATATTTTTTCTGAGCAGACACAGGAAAAATAACAGGTACCCTGAAGAAGTAATATGGGGTTCAGGTGATAAAAACAGAAAAGTGTACCCATTCCTTACTTATTGACATGGTTAAGTTCCAAATAGCAGGTTGTTATGTGTAAATCAGCATTATGGTTTTGTGGAAATGGAAGATGACTACATCAATCACAAAATGAAGTATGAGTACATCAGTGCATAACTGTGAAAGCATTAGTCCAACCAGCCTGACGTTTCATGGCCTAGCCAAATTGCCATATACCATTGATCAGAGCCAATGATATTCTCACCTAAGCATTTGTTAATGTCAAATTTAAGTTTAATACTCAAAATAGGCTTACTGTTTTTTTTGTTTTTTTTTTTTTTTTTTCCTGTTGTCAAATTCTGGGCACAAACCAGCAGCTATAAATCTGCTTCCAAATACGTAAGGTGATGAGAGACTGCAGGAAGAGGCTGGCAATTTCTAGTTTATGATATAGGATTTTAAAGATGAGGTCCTAGGTGGCAGCAAGGTGGATCAAATCTCTGTAGTTGATATGCAGGGCTTTTATAGCATTGGCAAACAAAAGTGACTCTATAACAAGACCCAAGACCTCCAAGCCCACCCCAGCTGTTGTTATATAAGAATGGTTTAGTAAGCACAGTTAGCTTGCAGGAAACAAGAGTGCAATCATATTTGGCCTCACAAAGTCTGTTCCCCTACAATTCAACCCTCAAGCTGGCTCATACAATCTGGTCTACCCCCTTCTTATGGTAAATTCTTGAAGGTCAACAGGGGAAGTGTCATAACTATGAAGGTAGGGACAAACAGCATTCTGCAACTGGATGTAGAGCAGCAATATAGACAAGCTAGAACCTAGAAAAGACCAACGCTCAGCAAAAACCCTCACCAGCTACAGAGAAAGGATGAAGTCAGGAGGCCTCAATAGACCAGGCATCAGGAGTGTCCAGGGCCTCTATCTGTCTCTTCATGTAACCTAATAAATCAGTAATGATCTGATGGTAGTCTGGTGTGGTATGTAGGTACAACATTCAGCCTTTACTATACATAATACATGTCTAGCCTCGAGCAGCTTTTAGAATGTCCAGACCCATTTGGTTCTGGAGGACTACCTTCTTCATCTGAATAGTTTTGGCAACTAATAGCTGCAAACTCAATCTGCTATCATTCAGGGCCTGTTTATTAAAATTGGTCGGAGCTTCACTTTGGCCCCTGAATTCCATCAAGCCAAGGGCAGGAACAAAAATAGTTAAAAAATAATCATATAGTTACCCTAAATCCAAGTTCGTCCCTTGGAGTAAAACGGTCAACAGGCACACTCCAAGGTAAAGTAGAAAAGAGAGTTTATTAGATGACACCAATGAATCTGTCAGATTTAATGTCTGCTAATCATGAATTCCTGCAAAGAGCTTAGAGTACAGGGATTTTATGTTTTGTTAAAGCTAACAGTCATGTCTACACATTTCATTTCTAAGGACAGGACTGTTTTGATCTATGAAAAGAACAAAGGGAGCTTGTTTAATTAGCTCTAAGTTTTATCTAACAAAAGTTCTACTGCAGCTAGAAGTTTTATCTTTAGCTCAGGAGATGAGACACCAGCACTCATGTGCTCTTGTTCCATGATTTTGAGGTAAACCGTGTACCTCTTATGCAGTGTCTATTTCTGGCCGTTGGGAAGAGTAAAGTTTGTACTAAGAATGTCCTTTAATGTTCTTCTCAGGTAAAGATAAAATGGTTCTGAGCAGATGGGGCTAGAGGGATGACAAAAATATATCTTTTTGTTGTTGTTAAGTGCTGTCAATTAGATTCCAACTCTTGTCAACCCTGTATAGGTTTTCCGAGGTACAGCTGCTGAGTTTGAACTGTCAATCTTGTGGTTCAAACTGACCAGGCGCTCTACTGCTTATCCTATAATACAACTTTTGTTGTTGTCAAGTGCCGTCAAGGCAGTTTTGACTCATGGCTCCCCTGTAAAGGTCAGCAGTTAGAAACTACTAGCTGTTCTATGGTAAAAAGACGAGACTTTCTGCTCCCGAAAAGAGTTACAGCCTTGGAAACCCTATACAGGGTCACTATGTGTCAGAACTGACTCCTCGGCAAATAACCAACCAAGAAGCAGCTGGTGAGTTTGAACCATTGACCTTGTGGTTCAAACCAAACGTGTGGTCCAGTGCTTTTGCCCACAGCATCACACCAAGACCACATAGCCAGGTGTAATACAGTGTGATAGGTTCCCAGGCCCCTGTTAACAATTTATAGTACAGATATTATTTTGGATATTGCTTTTATATTTTTACCTGTAGTTGGAATTTTCCCACAGAAATTTGACCCTTAGAAGGTATTCTGCCAAGGGGATGGCCCAGAAATTGCTCAGCATTTATAAATTGTCAATAGTTTATTATGCTCAGAAAAAGATGCAAAAGAATAAAATTAACTCATTAACACAATGCTCAAAAACAAAATTATCTTGCATTGTTGTTGTTAAGGGCCATCAAGTTATCAAGTCAATTCTAATTCATAGCAACCCTGTACAGGGTTTCTGAGGGGTGATTGGCAGGTTTGAACCACCAACTTTGTGGTTAGCAGTCCAGTGCTTATCCTACAGCACCACACCAGGATTTTTTGGTTTTGTTTTGTTATCTAAACAGCAAGAAGCCCAATTCTTTGTTTTATATGTTGTTTGACATTGCTGCATTTTCCCCACTTCCACTCACAAGTAGACCCAGGGGGTCACTAGCAGGCATACTATACTTGAGTTTCAGTTCTAAAAGGTGGTTTTCTCTGATGGGCTGACCTTTCTTTCCTTGATGCCGCGAAAGCAAACAGTTTGTTTGATATTCAAACAGCTAAACAGTGTGCTTTTGGTCTGCAGTTCTTTCTTTCAATAGCTTCCTCCTTTTGCAGTCCTAACTGTTCATGGTGGTGGCTTGTCAGTCCATCAGCTAGGGTTCCACACAACGGTCACCTTTCTTTTTTAATTGTAGCATCTCTTTCGGTATTCTTCATGCACTTTCACAACTAACCTGGAGGTACTGGCCAGCTGAACAAACCAACACAATGACTTACCACTTTTCCAATTACCACTTCTAGTCTCTTAGCCTTTATGACACACTTTTGAAGGTGTGTGTGGAATCCTGGTGTGGTGATTAGTATAACTACTGAACTGATGGACTCCAGGTTGGCAGTTAAAACCCACCAGTCATTCCCTGGAAATCCTATACAGGGTCACTAAGATTTAGAACCGACTTGACAGTGACAGCAATCAAAACAATAACAACAAATGAGGCTGTGTAGTTTTCCACAACCACGTTGTATTACTCGGCATTTTCAGGTCCTTTCAGTACTTACTCATTGTTAAGCGCAATGCTGGGAATCCATTAGAAAGAAGGTGCAACAAGAACAATTCACATGTCATGTTTTCCCCAGTAGGTGCATAAAGGCCAGGCCTTCATACATAGAAGTCAATTATTCTAGGGATTTTTCCAATAGATACCTCTCCCTTCTCAGCCATGTCTTCAGTCTCATGAGTAGCTCACTAATTGTCTAGGCATGGACCAGTAATTCTAGAATTCCTCCAAATATAGAAAATGCCGAGAGACTGAAGAAAGAGACATGCATCTGCTGACTTATGATATAAGAATTTATTAAGGGATTGCTTACAAGATGAAATCCTGGGTAACAGACTCAAGTCTCTGTACTCCTAGAGAAAGGCAGGGATTTTCATGACATTGGTGAACAAGAGTGACTTCTTGCCAGGGCCCTGGACTTCCAAGGCCACTCTAGCTGATGTTATATAAGAGTGATTTGGCAAGTGGATGTGAGATAGCAGGAATCAGTACAGTCATATTGTCCTCACAAAAGCCTGTTCTCATAAAATCATAAATGCAAAATGTCAGATAACAAAATAGTCAACAAGTGAGGAGGAAGTTTAGAGAGATATCAAGATGGAAAATGGTGGCTCAACAAATGAAAAATGGCTAGGGACTATAGAGAAAATTTGGACCATGAGAAATTGCCAGTAACAGGGGATGGTAAATACGTTTCTGAGAACAAAAATGTCCTTTGAGCTATAATAATTTATATTGGTTTTGAGCTGATTGTTCTCTAACTACACGGTATTTACACTAATTCTCTTGTATGGGGAGAATGTATTAAAAGAGAATGAGAGCTTTACTCTACATTAGGGTCCATATGAAATATAAATTAAAGAATGGATTTTAAAAGGCAAGACACAGAGAAGCTACCAAATAATTGGTGAAATAAATTACACCAAGGAATTCTTAGGAAAAAAAGAACATCCCAGAAAATCCTCAATATTTCTTCTAAATTAACCATATATGTGAATTGTTGCTTTATTGCTGTTGTGATTAAGTGCCATGGATTCAGTTCCAATTCATAATGACAATATATTGATTTTCTCAGGAGGGGCTGCTAGGTTTGAACCACCAACTTTGTAGTTATCCTAAATATTACATCACCTCTTTTCTTTTGTCCTTTGCAAATTTAAGAGTATGTGGTGATTAGTAATAAGACCATCATCATCATTTCATTATTTTTATGGTATTATCATCATAGTATAAGGAGCTCTGGTAGCGTAGTGGTTACGAATCGGGCTGCGAACCTTAAGGTCAGCGGTTCGAAACTACCAGTCGCTCCGCGGGAGAAAGATGAGGCTTTCTACTCCCGTAAAGATTTACACCCTCGGAAACCCTGTACAGGGTCGCTATGGGTCGGACCCGACTCGATGGCACTTAACAACAACAACAAATCATCATAGTATTTAAACAACAATAAAAAAGCATTATACATAGCAGATATATCAAACAAATTGTAACATTTTCAGGATGCAAAATATGTCTATTGTTTTCACTCAACTGGGGAGGGAGTATTCACTAAAATTCATCAAGTGGCTTAAAAGGAAATGCTCTCTATTGCTCTTGGAGTTATTCTTAACCTGAGGGGTACATGCTCCAGTTTAATCTGTTACTCAGCACTTTCTAAACAGGAAATCAGCAGCTTTAGAATACAAGATTTTTTTTTTTTTTTAAGCATCATGAGAACATTTATTATGTTTTTCTTTTTTAATTTGGAATCTTAACTACAAAATTTGTCACATTCACATTTACATATGTCATTTTCATTTGGGATTATTCAATAATTTACATTTTCACTGATTACATTAATAATCAAACATGAATATGTAAAGTGTCTCTTTTATTTGCTCAGATGTCAAAGCAAACACCTATTAATTGAGGTAAGCATAATGGCAATTAGTAATATTTCAATTGATGGAAGACATTTGCAACATCTTAGTGGCAGTTGTTAAGTATAAGTCTATAATTTATTGCTTTGCAACAAGAACAATTCACATGTCATCAGCTTGCTGATTTCTATTGGATTCCAAGAGGTATGGGTGTGGTGGTATTTCTCTGCGGTCAATTCGGCAATTCTTAGAGACCCTGTCACAGGGTTTCTGTGGATATAAATTTTACCACAGAGTGAGTGACTAATAGATTTGAACGGCTGACCTTGCAGTTAGCAGCCCAACATGTAACCTACTCTGCTGCCAGGGTTTGTTTCCAACATGTGTGGTAGTGATGTGGTTACGTACTGTAGAGTTGGTTCTGACTCATAGCAAACCCGTAAAGAGTTTCTGAAGCTGTAAATCTTTATGGAAGCAGAAGCCTCATTTTCTCCTTCAGAACGACTGGTAGATTCAAACTGATGACTTTGAGGTTAGCAGTTTGACTCATCACCACTACACTACCAGAGCTCCTTTTCAATAGGTATAGTTGTTTCTTATTACCCATCACAGTGCATATATGGTAAAGTGTCTACTTTTAGTACATATTGAAACCAGGAGCCTCCCAGGTGTTGAACTTTATATCTCTAGAGGACAATCTACCTAGTTCTACATTTGTTAAATTTTATAAACTTGTTTGTTACTATTGGGTCAAGATTGGATTTATTTCCACCAAATAATAATAATAAAGTCTTTAGAAATAAACAAATGGATTTATAGAGCTATTAGAGAAAATGAGACTGAATTCAAATTGCCTATGAAAAGCACATATACATTGTTGTTTTGTGTTCGTTCATCTTTTTTTTTTGTCTCTTCCTCAGATTTATTGGATTCTAAGTAGCGTAGTGGTTACGAATCGGGCTGCGAACCTTAAGGTCAGCGGTTCGAAACTACCAGCCGCTCTGCGGGAGAAAGAAGAGGCTTTCTACTCCCGTAAGGATTTACACCCTCGGAAACCCTGTACAGGGTCGCTATGGGTCGGAACCGACTCGACAGCACTTAACAACAACAACAAGAGCAAGTGAAAACTACTTGAACTGAAAGTTAGCACAGAACATATTAAAACACACATAGGTTTTAAAGTAATCATTACCTTTGAAAATTAAAGCAGAGCCAGGTGGTGTCTACTAAACGGATTTTCTTTTTTACTTTGTAGAGGGAATGCATAAAGAACCTATCATTTTCTGACAGTGTAGTGATACATTGTAATGTTTATAGTTCAAATGAAACTATCACTATGGCTCCTATGGAGTCCCGGTGTGGTGCTGTGGTTAATGCACTGGACTGCAAGGTCGGTCTGAACTGCAAGGTACCTGGTTCAAGCTCACCAGACGCTCCTTGTAAACCCTATGTAGGGTCTCTATGTGTTGAATGGACTTAACAACAACAACATGGCTGCTATGGTGTGGCACTGTAGGATAAGCACTGGATTGCCGTCCTACCAGCCACTTTTCAAAAACCCTATACAAGGTCTCAATGAGTCAAAACCTACTCAATGACACCTAACAGCAACAACAATGACAGCTGTTATATTGGGCTAATTACCTACAAGTGAAATTTCTGTGGCATATTTGTGCAAAAATGTGTGCCCATTTAAATTTTGATAATTTGTCTAACGACCTACCTATATTTTGTATTATAGTACCTGCAAAACAATAGTGCTTGAAAGTGCATTTTATCATTTTAAACTTTGTTAAACTGATTATTAAATAGCAAAAAAAAATTATCTTCATATTATATTTTTATATTAACCAGTGAAGGTGAGAATCTTTTCATATACAAAGATAAGTACAAAAAAATATTGCTACTAGAGTTCTAGTACATACATGCATGGGTTTATTTCAAATAAAATGTATTTAAACATGTCTGTGCAATCACTGGATAAATGCACACAAATTCTTTCATAAATACACTTGTCTTATTCTCATTGTTGTTGTCAAGTGTCATTGAGTCAGTTCTGATTTATAGTGACCCTATATAGGGTTTCCAAAGAGGGGCTAGTGGGTTTGAACCACCGACAATGCAGTTAGCAGTGTTTATCCTAGAGCATTACAGCAGTACTCCTTAGTCTCACTGTTATTGTTAGAAGTTGGTTCTGACTCATAGTAACCTTATGCCCAACAGAAGAAAACACTGCCTAGTCTTGCACCATCCTCACAATAGTTGTTAATCTTGAGCCCATAACTGCTGCCACTTTAACACACATGATATCCTTCTCTAGGGACCTGTCCTTCTTGATAATATGCCTGAAGCATTCTGACTGTACTTCTTTCAAAACAGATTTGTTTGTTCTTCTTGCAGTCCATGATACTTTTAATATTCTTCTCCAGCTCAATAACTCAAATGCACCAATTCTTTTATGGTCTTCTTTATTCATTGTCCAAATATCACATGTATGTGAGGCTATTGAAAACACCAGGTCTTGGGTCAGGCGCAACTTAATCCTCAAACTGACGGTAGTTTTTGAATACTTGCATAATTCAATACTTTTTTTTAATTTCCTAATTGCCGTTTCCATGAGTGTTGATAGTGGGCTAAAAAAAAGTGAAGTATTTGACATATCTTCCTTCTCGCCCTCCCCCTACCCCCACTTTTCATGATGTTATTTATTTAGTGGTGAGGATTTTTGTTGATGTAAACATTGAGATGCAACCCATACTGAAAGCCTTGGTCTTTAAATTTCATCAGTAAGTATTTTAAATTATCTTTGCTTTCTACAAGCAAGGTTGTATCATCTGCATATCAAAGGTTATTAATGACTTGTCCTTAAATCCTGATGTCATGTTCCTCTTCATATAATCCAGCTTCTCAGATTTTTTGCTCAGCATACAGACTGACTAAAGCATGGGGAAAGAATACAATCATGATGTATAGAATTCCTGATTTAAACCATTTAGTGGACCCTTGTTCTGTTTGAACAACTACCTCTTGGTCTACATACAGGTTTCTCATGAGCACAATTAAATGTCCTGGAAAACCCACTCTTCATAACATTAATGTTGTCATGGTCTACACAGTCAGAAGCTTTTGTATAGTCAAAGCACAAGTAAACATCTTTGTGGTATTTACTGCTTTCAGACAAGATCCCTCTGACATCAGCGATATCCTCGTTCCATGTCCTCCTCTGAATCTGGTTTGAACCTATGGCATTTCCTTGTTGACGCACTGTTGCACTCATTTTTTGAATTATCTTTACCAGTATTTTACTTTCAGATGATATTAATGATGTTGTCTGATGATTTCTGCCTTCTGTTGGGCCACCACTCTTTGGGATGGCCACAAGTATGAATCTCTTCCAATCAATTTATCAGCTCTCTATCTTCCATATATCTTAGCATAGGTGAGTGAGCTCCTCAAATACTACATCTGTTTGTTGAAATATTTCAATTTGCATTCCTTCAGTTCCTGAGGCCTTGGTCTTTGTAAATGTCTACAGTGTACCTTTGTCTTCTTTCTTCTGTACCACTGGCTCTTGATCATAAGCTCCCTCTTAAAATGGTTGAACATGAACCATTTCTTTTAGGTACAGTTGTTGTTGTTGTTAAGTGCCGTTGAGTCGGTTCCGACCCATAGCGACCCTGTACAGGGTTTCCAAGGGTGTAAATCCTTACGGGAGTAGAAAGCCTCATCTTTCTCCCGCGGAGCGGCTGGTAGTTTCGAACCGCTGACCTTAAGGTTCGCAGCCCGATTCGTAACCACTACGCTACCAGAGCTCCTTAGGTACAGTAGCTCTGTGTATTCCTTTAATCTTCTTTTGATGCCTTCTGCATCATTCAGTATTTTGTTTATAGAGTCCTTCAATATTGCAAGTTAAGGCTCCAATTGTTTCTTCAGTTCTTTCATCTTGAGAAATGCTGAGTGTGTCCTTCTCTTATGGTTTCCTAATTCTAGGCCTTTGCACATTTCATTATAATACTTGATTTTGTCTTCTGGAGCTGCCCTTTGAATTTTTCTCTTCAGCTCTTTTAATTCCTCATTTTTTCCTTTTGCTTTAGCATCTCTATGCTGGAGAGCAAGCTTCATAGTTCTCCTGATTTCCACTTTGGTCTTTTCCTTCTTTCTTACCTTCTTAATAACTTTTTGCTTTCTTCACGTATGATGTCCTTGATGTCATCCCACAACTGTTCTGCTCTCTGGTCATTAGTGTCTAATGTTTCAAATCTGTTCTTGAGATGATTTCAAAATTCTGGAAAGATATGTTCAAGACAATATTTTGGCTTTCATGGGCTTATTTTAATTTTCTTCAGCTTTAGTCTGAAGAGGAGCTATTAATGGTCTGCTCCACAATCTGGCCTTGACCTTGTTTTGACAGATGATAGTGAGCTTTTCCATAGTCCTTTCTCACAGATATAGTCAATTTCGTTTCTTTGTACTCCATCTTCTGAGGCCCATGGATATAGTTATATTTTATGTTGTTTAAAAAAGGGATTTGCAATGAATAAGCCATTGATATTGCAAAATTCAATCATGTGATCTCCAGCATAATTTCTATCATTGAGGACATATTTTCCATCTAATCATCCTTATTTGTTGTTTCTAACTTTTGCATTCCAATCACCAGTATTTATTAATACATCTTGATTGAATGGTTGATCAATATCAGACTGAAGAAATTGGTAGAATTCTTAAATTTCATCATCATTGGCTTTAGTGGTTGGTAAATAAATTTGAATAATAGTGGTATTAACTCATCTTCTTTGTAGACATATGAATATTATCCTATCACAGATGCCATTATACTTCAAGATAAATATTGAAATTCTCTTTTTGATGATGAATGTGTTGCTATTCATCTTCAGTTTGTCATTCCCAGCATAGTAAACCATTTGTCAGATTAAAAATGACCAATACTATTTCATTTCATCTCACTAAATCCTAGGATATCGATCTTTATGCATTCCATTTCATTTTTGGCAACTTCCATTTTTCTTCAGTTCATACTTTGTACATATTTACAGCTGTTTCATCCCATTTTGAGTAGTGTTCCATCAGCAAATACTTACCCCATTTGGATTATCACAGTCAACTCTACTTTGAAGAGGTAGCTCTTCCCCAATTGTATTTTGAGTGAAACTTTCAGGTCCTTTTCCTCATCAATGCAATTTTTCATTCTTAAAAATTCTTCAGAATATGCCCCCATTATTGTCCTGTTTCCTTTGAGAAAATCTATCACTATTAAGCCTTTGAAATTCACAAATAGAATTATCATAAACTTCTGAGTCCCCCTCTCTGGTTTGAATTTAACTGGCTCAGCAGGTGCCTTTGGAAGCCTCAGTTTTGTTTGTACTTTTTTTGAAAGCACCCTAATGAAACTAAGACAAGTGTATTACTGAGAGAAATTGTTTGCATCCATATCCTGATTGAATAGATGTATTTAAACATGCTTTGATTAGAATAAACTCATGCAAGTATATACTAGGACCTAGTATGATCAGTCCATATTTTCTGACTTACCCTTGTATTATATACAACTTATTTTTCCTATATATTGTTGTTGTTAAGTGCCATTGAGTTGGTTCCCATTCACAGCAACACTGAATAGGGTTTCTGAGGAGTGGTTGGTGGTTTTGAACAGCAGATTTTGTGGTTAGCAGTCCATTGCTTATCCTCAAGTGCCACACCAGGACTTCATTTCTCCTATATATATTTCCTTTACAAATAGTGTAATAGGAGAACCCTTTTCTAATGAATCTGTGAACTCAGTCATTTTCTTTTTAATTCCTATTATTGCTAGTGCACATTATATCCTATAGTTATGATTCCTAAAACAATGACGTATCTATTTGTCTGGCCAGGGTATATTGAATTTTATTTGTTCAGGGCTGACCCAATGTGTGTGACACTAACTTACATGCCATTCTAATCCAACAGAGAAAGATTATTTTCTAAAAGTCGGTAAGTTAGTAGTATACCACCTTCCTATGTCACCATCTATCATTTCTACTTCTTCCTTCTGTACAATTGGAATATGTGCCATTTCACCGAAGAGAAACTGTCGTGGTCTCCAGATATGTTTTCTGACAAGACACTTTCATGCTCAAGCTAATCTAATTGATTTTCAGGAGGAGAAACTTATGCATCTTACCATTCCAATTTTAATTTATTTTAGGAACAAATTTTTGTAACTTGGCATTACCTCTTATGAAAAATAATTCGACATACTTAATACTAAATATGAGTCTTGATGTGGCACTGTGGGTTAATGTGCCAGACTGCAAAGCCATTTGAACTGCAAGGTTGGTGGTTCAAGCTCACCAGCTGCTCCTTGGAAACCCTATACAGGGT
>NW_006408714.1:4041770-4043469 GCF_000296735.1 Chrysochloris asiatica
AGGATCGAGCATTGTTTCGTTCTGCTGTGCATGGGGTCGCTATGAGTCGGTTCTGACTCGATGGCACCTGACAACAACAACAACAAAAAATAACTTTAATGATTAATTCAAAATAATTGACAGGTACCACAGTAACACAATATTCAGAAAAAAATAACAATATTTGATTACTGAATTACCCGACACAACTTTTATCCACATTGACTCATTAATGGATAACATAGGAGCTTTTTTTCTCACGTGCTGCTCTCTCTGGGTCACTTCACTACACCATGACAATTTTGCATGTATTTTATATTTTACATAGAATTACTAGACTTTATCAGAACAGAATGCCTCAAATACTGTAAGATGTAAGTTGACTCATTTGGGATGTTATAAAACTTGACTTCATACACAGATGTATGTACTTTCTTTTGTTTTTTTGTTTTGCATAAAACACAGACAGACTGTTATATTCTATGTCATAATATTCCCATTAAAAAGTATGATATGTTTATAACTGTACATGATTCATCATTTAGTATATTGTAAGCAGAAGAAAGCTTCCATTTTTACTGTACAGCAAGAATTATTGTGTACAAGTTTTCAATCTTAATTTTTATGGAATTTTGTGCTGACATCCCTTTCTATGACTTTTGAACACCACTTTTAGTCTACTATCCTCATATTTCTGGAGCTGAGCACACCATACAAACTGAAATCTCAGTTAGAACTCAGGCCCTACAACTTCAGGTCACGAAATCAGTGAGTTGTCACAGTGTACGTTGGATTAAACTCTTAGTTTGAGCCTTACTTTTATTTTTCATCTCGTACCAGTTCCCACCTTCTTTATACCTCCAGTAATGTTTTTATAAGATGAAACATTTATACCAGTTACTGTGTCAACTATTAAAGTTTCTAAAATATCAGTTTCTATTGAGTGAATTGTAAAATACTGTAAAGAAAATTATAAGGGGTCTGAGAAGTAAATATTTGGTTAAATTGGATATAGAGGGGAAAATGGCTAGGAACAGCATTACAAAATGAAATAAATACATAGAATTAAATAAGATTTGGAGCAGAGCATGAGTCTAGTTCTGATGAGCAAAAGATAATGCTATCTAAATAAAGTTAGCATGTAGTTTCAAAGGGAAGCCCATTTGATGGCAATGGGATGAGGTACAAGAACAATAACAGAGATCGCTGATTAGATCTGGCAGTCAGAATAGAGACTATGTCTGCACAATGAAGGGCAAGAAGAGTGGTTAGAAAAAGAAGCCCAGGTCAACAAACAGAGCATGATTCTCACAAGATTTATTGGTAGTCAGCAGATGAAAGCACTGAAGTATCATTGGCATTTTTGTTGTTGTTGTTGAATGCTGTGGAGTTGGTGACTATAAGGTTTTTTGGTTTTGTTTCATTAATTTATTATTTGTTGTTTGTTTTTTTGGTGAACTTTCACACAGTGAAGTAAATTCCCATTTAACAATTTTTATACAAATTGTTATAGTTTTGTCATATTGATTGCAATTTTCATTATGTGTCAGCATTCTTACTATTCCCAGTCTGTTTGTTCTGTTTCCACTGATCCCACTTCTCTTCCCATTATGTGCCTTTTCAACTTTGCTTTTGAGTAAATGTTGATCATTTGACCTCGTATAATTAAGTGCAAAGACCACAGCCTTCGGTATGGATTGCATTTCAAGGTAAAGAAAAT
>NW_006408714.1:4043631-4046253 GCF_000296735.1 Chrysochloris asiatica
AAAGCTGGACAGTGAATAAGGAAGACCATAGAAGAATTGATGCCTTTGAGTTATGGTGTTGGAGGAGAATATTGAAAGTGCCATGGGCTGCCAAATGAACAAACAGATCTATGTTGGAAGAAGTACAGCCAGAGTGTTCCTCGGAGGCCAGGATGGCCAAACTTTGTCTCTCATACTTTGAGCATATTGTCAGGAGGGAGCAGTCGCTAGAGAAGGATATCATGTTTGGTAAGGTGGAGAGTCAGAGAAAAAGGGGAAGACCCCCAATGAGAGATGGATTGGCCAAGTGGCAGCATCAATGGGCTCAACCATGGCAACAATTATGAGGTTGGCCCAGTGTTGGACAGTGTTTCGTTTTGTTGTGCATAGGGCTGCTATGAGTTTGTACCGACTTGATGGCACCTAACAACAACAATTAACTGCTTAAGGGGCACATTGCTCATGGGTATACTGATTAATTTTATAATTCAGTCTATTGTTTAGCTGAAAGGTGACATCTGGATGTGGTTTCAATTTGAGATTAAAGGATATCTTAGGGCAGTAGTATCTGGGAGAGGTTTAGTCCATATCAATCTAGCAAGGCTGGTCTTTTTTTTTTTTTTTTTTTTTTATGGATAAATTAGTTTTTCCAAGTTGGTTGGTTGGTGAAAATTCATTTCATTTCATTTTTTTTTTTTTTTTTAATGTATTTCATCTTTGTTCAACATTTTTCTCCCATTCTACTTTGGATCTGCTATTGTGCAGTCCTGATGTGGCACTGTAGGATAACCACTGGTCTATTAACCACATGGTCAGTGCCTCAAACCCAGCAGCCACTCCTCAGAAACTTATGACTCAAAAGCAGTTAACAACAGCATTGTGTCATTGTTCAGAAAAGTCTGTAGTGGTAGCCAGGTGCCACCTAATTCTACTGGTCTCAGGTGGGAATAGTCCATAGTTCATGTGGGCTATTAGTCCTGTAGGGTCTTTGGTTTCCTTCATTCTACAAGTAGATTGCTGCTTGCAAGCTGTTAAGATGTCAGGTACTGCTCAGTAAACTAGGATACAGAACATTAAGTTTATGAGCTATGCTGTGTCAATTAACTACGTTAGCCCATGAGAATATGGTCCTAAGCTCTCCAACTCAGTAAACAGATTCTACAGATTGGTTATGTCTGAGAAGTTTCTATAACTTTGCCCTCTATGTGTTTTATTATATCCGTGGATAAGCATTCAGCATATATAAATGTGTACTAAAACTACTAACCACAAGGAAGGCTGTTAAAGCCTACCTGCTGCTCTAAGGGAGAAAGATAAGGCTTTCTGCCCCAATAAAGATTTACAGACTTGCTATGAGTAGCATAGTGGTTACGAATTGCGCTGTGAACCACAAGGTCAGCAGTTCAAAACTACCAGCTGTTTCACGGGAGAAAGATGAGGCTTTCTCCTCCCGTAAAGATTTACAGCCTCGGAAACCCTGTACAGGGTCGCTATGAATTGGACTCCACGGCACATAACAACAAGAAGTTGGAATTAACTCAATGGCAGTGGGTGTGGTTTTGGTGGGATAGTTTCCCCTACACATGATGCAGTCACATATGCCTTCCTAGAGATTTGTGAGGGTGAGTCAAAAACTATTGCAACTAGACGTCCATTTCATACATGCATGGGTTTATTCCAAACAAAATGTGATTAAGCATGTCTCTGTGATCAGCAGATAATGCAGACAAGTTCACTCAGTAACACAATTGTCTTAGACTCATTAGAGTGCCTCACAACATAGGTGTAATGTAAACAACGACTCCCAAGGAGATCAGCCAGGCTAGCTAAATTCAAGGCACAAGGTTTAGTTCAGAATGATATGATGGCTGTTTTTCAGTATTCCAATGGTGTAATCTTGATAGCTTAGCTTGAGAGACACAGGATATTCATGGGAACTTATTCTACAAGGGTAGCAAGGGCGGTCCTATGGGAATTTCAATGGGAATTCTTACCAGTCCATGCTACAGCTCAAATATTGCCTTTTTAGACTTCTTTTTGTTTCTAAAATTCATAGAACATTGTAAAGGAACATGATTTAAGTCCCCTAAAGATCCCCAAACTGCCATTTTGATGTGGTAGAAACCAAATAACATAGAATTCTTAGGAGAAGACTTAAGGAGATGGAAACACTGTCTTGAGAAAGATGCAGACCTAGATGGAGGATATATAGAGAAGCCATAGCTTCAAATTTGATAGGTGTATAATATTCTATAATGTTATAGTTATATATATAGTTACATTGTTGTTAGGTGCTATCTAGTTGGCTCCAACTCATAGCTACCCTGTATAGGGTTTCCAAAGAGTGACTGTTGCCTTTGAACTACTGACCCTGCAGTTTAAACTGACCTTATGGTCCAGTGCTTAGCCTGAAGTGTCACACCAGAACTCCATATATTTTGTATTTGCCCTCATATATGCATATGCTTCTATCTATATTGTTGTTTTTGTTAAGTGTTCTTGAATAAGTTCTGACCCATAGCAACCTTGTATAGGGTTTCTGAGGAGCAGCTGGTGGTTTTGAACTGCTCACCTTGTGGTTCACAGTACAGTGCTTATCCTACAGTGCCACACAAGGAATTCACATACATATTGTTAAGTATT
>NW_006408714.1:4047547-4054797 GCF_000296735.1 Chrysochloris asiatica
CATAAACATTGATCTCTTCCAATCAGTCGGCCAGACAGTTGTCAAGTATAGTCAGTCATATAAGAGATCTGCTCTGAAACTGTGTGTGTGTGTGGCGAGGGGTGTGTGTGTGAGGTTTTTCTCTGAAGTTCAGTGTTTCTAGCCACCATTCAATGGACTATCCCCCTCCTCATATACCTTCAATCCAAGTGTCCAGAAACCAATTCTGGTCAGTAGTTCTATCCTTATTTTATGACTCCATCACAGCTTTGTCCTCCCTTGGATACCTGGAGCTCTCGTACACATTCCTGCACTTTCTCTTCCTCTATCTGCTTCATGTTCAGTTCATCCTGCTTCACTCCAGATTGGCCTAGACTATATCTCGGTCTCCTATTAGCATTTCTGTGAACTTGCTTTTTTATGCTCCTCAACCTAGAAATACGACACCCAGGGTCATATTTTAGCTCTCTTAACATGGAGTCATGCTGTGGCTCTGTGGGTTAATGTGCCAGACTACAAAGCCATTTGAACTGTGAGGTCGGTGGTTCAAGCTTACCAGTCACTCCCTGGGAACCCCATATGGGTCGCTATGGGTTGGAACTGACTCGCCGGCACTTAACAACAACAACAACAACCTAGAATATTGCTTGCTTTGTTTTGAGAGGATCACACTGTGCCAAGCTGACTGGCAGGGTATACATAATCCGCATGGCTCTTGGTCACTGTTTTCATGTAGTGTTTACTTCCATTCAGTATCTAATCTAAGTTTTCATCCTTCTGTTTTCTGTTCAGGTTTCCAAAGTTGTCATCTGTATATTTCACTTGGTTTCTGTGTCTTTGCTTTAGGGGGAAGGTATGATAACTCTGACTAAGCTGCCATCTTATTCCACCTTCCCTGTGGCTAAAAGTTTTTGATAAGCAATCAGAACATGAGCATAAAGAAACCAGGGCCAATATATATGCAACGATCCATGCTGCAGTTAGGGTTAGAAAGATCTGACAGTAGACAAACTGGGTATTATAAACAAGGTTTCAGTTCTTGAAAAAATAAATGCAAATTGTCAATTGCGCCCAACATAAAAAAAAAAAAAAAAAAGCCAGATATAATATGGAAATTGAGTCTCAAGGATCATATTACTGTAAATGCAAAGGAGTCACTGACTAGCCAAGTGGCATTTTATACATTACCCTAGGTCACAATGTTCATGAAATCTGACTATACACTATATAGTTTATTAACTGGGTTACATAGGGCAAGGAACTTATTCATTCCTCTTTGCTTCATTCCTAAATTCAGGAACATAGTAGTGGTAGGTTGTGAAGATTTAATCAGATTACATAGGTATATAAAGCAATCAAGGATCTCTGGTAGCGTAGTGGTTACAAATCGGGCTGCAAACTGCAAGGTCAGCAGTTCAAAACTACCAGCTGTTCTGTGGGAGAAAGATGAGGCATTCTGATCCCGTAAAGATTTACAGCATCGGAAACACTGTACAGGGTCGCTATGAGTCAGAACCGACTCCATAGCACACAGCCACCACCACCACCATAAAGCAATCAGCAATATATGGGACATTTATTAATGCTCAGTTAGTGTTAACTATTTCTGTTGTAAATGTTATTATGGTTGCCATTGTGACCATTATCTTCTTAAATTATATTTGGCTGAATAGCATGATAAAGATGGCACTTTATCTGGCATGTGGATAGCCCCTGAGGATGAAAGGGATTGATTGGTAACAGCAAAATACAAAGATTATAGGATCAGTCCCTAGTCAGGAAGCCATCCTCATGCAGCAAAGTAAGAACACTACAGGTCAGAAGATAGAGAGATTGAAATGCGACTGTTTATGTTAGGCATTTATAGTGAATTCTGTACTTTAGAAATTACCCAATAACTTAAGAATAATTTATTCTTTCAAACTAAATTGTTGTTGCTAACTGTCATTGAGTTGGTTCTGACTCATAGTGATCCTGTACAGAGTTTCTGAGGAGCAGCTGGTGGGTTTGAACCGCTGACTAGGCGGTTTTGGAGTCCAGTGTTGATCCTACAGTGCCACACCAAGAGTCCTTCAGACCAATTATTAGTATTCTTGGTTTATAGGTTACCAGAATATTAAAATTCAGAGGATTTGTAGCTTGTTTATATATGAACAATGTATGCCAGCACACAGATAGAGTAAGAATATGACACTGTGAGGTACAGTGCAAGTTCAGTGTAATAGGAGGAGGATTGTTGTTGTTGTTGTTAAGTGCCATCGAGTCGGGTCCGACCCATAGCGACCCTGTACAGGGTTTCCGAGGGTGTAAATCTTTACGGGAGGAGGAGGATAGGCTAACTTAAAAACTTAGGGTGAGGTTCTGTGTATGAAAGTAAAGAGCTTACTAGTTTCGCTTAGATGTTTAGAAGCTATTGGGAGCAACTGAGCCGAGGGTCTGCGACTACCCAGAGGAAATTGCGAAGCCTGCTTCAGGGAACAAGGAACTTACAAAGTCTTTCTTTGTACACAGCCATGATCTTTAGCTCAGTCTGCACAAACCTTTAGCTGCTCTAGGTGTGGCACTGTGGGCTAATATATCAGACTGCAAAGTCGTTTGAACTGCAAGGTCAGTGGTTCAAGCTCACCAGCTGCTCCTTGGAAACCCTATATAGGGTCACTATGGGTCAGAATTGACTCAACAGCACTTAACAATAACAACAACAATCTCTGTTTTGGGTGGCTAACCACAAGTTATATTTTCCTGATAAAGTTCCACTTACTGCATGCACAAACAGCACCAGATGTTTTTGTACTTTTTACCCTGCACCTGGCATCTCCCCTTGAGTTGTGTATAAAATAAAGTTGCTGCACTTGGTCTGGGTCACAGTAGCTTCATCAAAGTGCTGCGTCCCACCTGGTCCCAACTTTTACTTAATTCATCTGTGTCTTCTATCTTCCTTTTCCTTCTAATTTCCCATTGCCCCTACTCAGGTTTAATCTCTCTGCACTGAGATGCGGTTCATATATGTTACAAAGAATTAAGTATGCGTCAAAAAGAAACAACATTTTGGATGTCATTGTGCTCATAAGCAATAAACCACAGTACTGCCAACATGGCTAGAAGTGAGTATTTGGGAAGCCAAAATATTTAGAAGTGTTGGGTTGTTTACTACAGATACTAGATGAGAGGCTATTTGGATTGACTACATAGAACAAATTCAACAGGAGAAAATTTTAAATAGATTTTGGACTGATGTACTTAGATCTCTAGAATGGGAGAAGAGTAGAAAAGTAATTTTGAAAAGCGTATTTTCTAGGTTGCTTAATTTTACAGTGAGTGGAAGGCGCTTTATAGGACAAACATTCTTAAGCTCCTCTTCCAGAGCATCCTCTAACTAATTTGGAAGCATCCAAGTGACTTTGAATCACTTATGTTAGAATGACTATTTGAGAACAAGTGCTCCAAACACTAAATGATACCACAGCTGAGCAGAAAATATAGCTTGTAAAGGGAAATTTAAAGCTGCAACAGTAAGCTATTTAAATGACAAAGAAAACAACTCAATGAATGATTGCTTTATAAGTCCTACTTTTTTTCCCTTTCTCAAATGTTTTTTAAAAACCAAACTACCAATGTTTCCAAAAACAACTATTCATATTTCCTTAGTACATATACACAGAAATTTTAAGAAAACCTGTCCCAACCTCAGTAATTACTACTATGGTTAATTAGCCTACTATTTCAATGTAATGTGATAAAGTATGTCTAAATGCATTATGAATAACTGTACATACATGATGCTGTTCTAACAAATATAAGAAAATAAGTCTTCACATCTAGTTCAACTCTAAAATGATAATGTAGTATACTTGCTTTAATTCTCTCTGAAAATATATTCTCAAACTTAAACTCCAGAGCATTCACTGATGTATTAAAAAATATTTATTGACTCCATATTCCATATTATAGTAACAGCTGCAGACTCTTCTTAATGAATCAAATATAGTACAACTTTCATGGATACATGGCCTACAGTATGTAACAGAAGAAATTAATCATGATAAATGCAATGTTTATGGCATGATCAGGGATACACAGCTATATGGAAGAGGGTCACTAAATCTGAGTCAGGATGATTAGTTTATCAGGCAATTCTTGGGAAGAAGATATCTGAGCTTCTTATAATATGAAAGAGGGAGAAATTTTGAACTGTAATACAGGTAGAAGGCACGGAGTTAAGAAATCATGATACTTTATGATAATAGTAACTGTTTTAGTATTGACTGGGGGAAGTACATATATAGTAGAGTAATGACAGACATGAAGAATTAAGAGGTAGGTAGGTGTTGGATCAAGAAAGATTAGGGAACTGAATTGAGTTCTCAGGATGATGAATACCTTCCTGCAATGCCCATAGGAACAATCTAAATTCAGGGAACACAAAATTGATGCTTAGAAGTAAATGTGGCAAACTTTCTTTTTGAGAAAGGAAGGCAAAATTTAGAGACAGATGATGGATGGTAAAGTTAGAGAAAGGCAATAGGAATGCAGCAAGAGGTCAAGCTTCTAGAAACAAAAGTGTCCAGCAAGTCATAATATATATATTATGATACAATATGTATTCCTATAGTCCTGCTGTGTTGTTGTAGATTAACATGCCAGATTGCAAAGTCGGTTTGAGCAGCAAGGTTGATGGTTTAAGCTTACCAGCCACTCCTTGGAAACCATATACAAGGTCACTATGGGCAGGAACAGAGACTCAACAGGACTTAACAACAACAAATATGTATTCCTACTGCTTCACCAAAACTTGGAAAACTTTAATAATGTCGAATGCTTTCTGGAACTGACACTATTGGGAAGAAAGGTGGCAAAGGTAAAAGGTATTATTGTTGTTAGGTACTATCAAGTTTGTCAATCTGCTGTACTGTGCTGACTTGTGTGTTGTTGTTATACTAGAAGCTATTTTAAATAAAGGCATGGAAGAAAACATTCAAGCCTCACTTTACAATATTGAAGGATTCCACGGGCAAAATATTAAATTATGCAGAAGGCATCAAAAGAAGATGGAAGGAATATACAAAAGTACCAAAAAGAAATGGTTGATGCACAACCATTTCAAGAGGCAACATATGATCAAGAGTCAATGATTCTTGGAATACCTAAAAGAGATTCAAGAACTTGTTCAATGAAATAGGCTTCTTGAGGAGTCTTTGCATTATATAGGAACTTAGGTGGAATACAGAGTCCCATCCAGAACTTTCTGAGGCGGGACATTCCCACTAGAAAGGACAAGTAGACCAACAGAAGATACCTCTTTAAAGAAAGATCAGCAGGAAAAATCCAAAACAAAAATGGCAGTATGATTGGCTACTACAAGAACAAGTCAGTTGTTCACTGGGGAGCCATCAAGGCAAACCATCAAGTTCCTGCAGGACAAGCCCCCCTCCAAGATTTAAACTCAAAGGGAACACATGAGCAGGCATGTAAGTTTGCTGGCAACCACATTGGTCTACTGGTGAGTGGAAGAGGGAGAAAGGCGGCAATGAAGAAATGGGCTGAGTTCAACCACATTCCATTGACTTCAAGATAAGTGACAGAAGAGGAAGAGCTGGTTGGTCCAAAGTGTGGTGAGACCTAGTGACTCCTGAGCCCATGGACAGGGACATAGCCACAGAGGGCTAGAACTGACAGGGAAGCATTCAGCTGACATTAAGTGAGGGGAGATGCACAAGAATACCCAAACTTGCAGATAGTACCCATTTGGCTGTGCCTCAATGGCTTGATAATCAGAACTCGAATAGAAGATTAAAAAAAAACTAACTAAAAAAAAAACAAACAAACAATTTTTGATAAAGGAAACAAGTGTAAATTGCTACAATTTGATGAACTTGACCTATATTTATGGATGTAGTAGCTCAAAATACCAACTGAGAGGAAAGGAGTCTTCACATCAAGTATCAATGCTATCTCCCCTGTACACAAGGTAGATAGGGATGGGCAACTTAGACACTGAGGGAGTGACTGGCTTACAAGGTTTCAAGAGGGAGTGTGGAGGAAGGTAGAAACCCCACTGAATAGTTTTCTTCTTATCTAGATGGGTCTGGTAAAAAGAGATGGGGATAAGATTCTTATGATTCAATAGTGAGTAAATGTTATCATGACTAATTGCAACCAACAGAACTGTAAAAGTAGAAATTTTGTATCAGAAATGGGGGCGTAGTTAATCTTACAGTCCAGAAACAGGACCCTAGGATCATCAAGGCAGAAGAGTACAAGCTGAATGAGGGACCCTATCCAGAGAAGTAGTGACACCAGAGATGGAGGCAGAGATGAAGACATTGAGAGAGGGAGCCCCTGAGGACTCTAGACTCATGGAAAGAGAGGGACTGGGTACTGGAAGACAGCAAATAGGCTTGCAGAATGTGCTTGTTAAATATAATACTTGTTAAAAGTATTATATATTCCTGGATGTTTTTGTGTAACCCCCCCCACCCCACCCCACCCCCAAAAATGGAGGAAATAAAAGTAAATACTGTTGAATGATGATGCATGGAGGAGATTGTAATCATTGTAATGAAACAATGGTGTAAAGCCAATGTTCTCCCATGTAAACTGTCACTCAGTTGACACACGAAAAACCAATGTGAGAAGACTCTCTGAAACTTGTTCTCCAGTGTAGAGATGCTAAAGCGAATGCAAGAAATGAGAAAGAGCCGAATAGAACATTTCAAAGGACACCTTGAGAAGACAAAGTATTATAATGAAAAGTACAAAGATTTGGGGTTAGAAAACCAAAAGGGAAGAACACATTCAGCATTTCTCAAGCTTAAATATTTGAAGAAAAAATGGTAGCCTCACCTTGCAATATTGAAGTATTCTGTGGGAAAACATCAAATAATGCAGAAAGCAACAAAAGAAGATGAAAGGAATGCACAGAGTCACTGTACTGAAAAGGAATGGTCGATGTTCAACCATTTCAAAGGTAGCATATAATCAAAAGCCAATCATACTGAAGGAAGAAACCCAAAGAGCACTGAAAGCATTGGCAAAGAACAAGCCTCCAGAAATTGATAGAATACAAATTAAAATCCTTCCACAAACTGATGCAGCACTGAAGGCACTCACTCATTAAGAAATTTGGAAGACAGCCATTTGGCCACCAGATTGGAAGATTATAAAAAGTGGTGACCCAATGGAATGCAAATATCACTGAACAATTTCAATATCATATGCCAGTAAAATTGTGCAAAAGATAATTCAAAAACAGTTGCAAAATTACATTGACA
>NW_006408714.1:4055062-4056296 GCF_000296735.1 Chrysochloris asiatica
TGAATTAAATTATGAAGAATGACCATTCCACAGTACACTTAATATTTTGCTCGTGAGGAAACTGCACCAAGAGACAATCGTTCAAACAGAACAAAGGGGTACTGAATGGCTTAAAATCAGAAAAGGTGTACACCAGGGTTGAATTCTTTAAATAAAAGAGACTTTTCATTTTGGAGTTGACCTTGCCCACACAAAAAAAGGGGGAGGGGAGAGAATTGCTGTAATGAATTAATGGGACATAGAAAAAAGAGTGGCTAACAAAACAACACCCTCAAGCACTCTGCAAATATTAATGGAGGCAGTGTGGTTGTGTGAAGGATTCTAGTTTTACGGTTCAGTGTGGTTTTGTTTCCTTGCTTGGTCTTCTTACACATACTCTCAATAGGCAACAGATAGCAAACAGAATGTTTCAGAAAGATAAGCTTGAAAATCTGGTATAGAATTGATAGAAATAGGATAAAAAGAGACAGATAAGAGGGTTAGGGGACAACTGAAGAACCTTATGGAAAAGTATTGAAAGTCTACTTTAAGGGAAAAAGCAGTTGAAGTAGAAAAGAGAAATTTTATGGTGATCAGATGTTCAGGACTTGTCAAGTTTGGCAATAGAAAGCAAGACAAAAAGGGTCCATACGTGACTTCTTGCCAATACTACCAATTGAGACCAAAAATTTAGGATGGGAGGTGATGATGACGGGTTCTATTTTGAATCAATTGACTTTTAAATGTCAGTAAGACATTCCCAAAATGAACATATATACCAATAAGGATCAAATTTCAAATGGGCTATGGTGGGTCACTTTAAACCTACTGAAAGAGATGAATAAATTCATCTAAAAGGCAAAGATGAGCAAAGTCACACTGCTGATAAGGTGTGTTCTAGGAGAAATTAATACCAATTGGAAGAACAAATAATATAAAAATAAGAAAAGACAAACCAACCTTTTTGTCCTGGAGCCACAAGACTAGTGCTAAAAGATGTGGTCTGATTCCAGGGAAATACATCAACCTTAATCAAAATGAGCTTTGATAGTGTAGTGGTTACGAATCGGGCTGCTAACCTCAAGGTAGACAGTTTGAAACTACCAATTGTTCTGTGGGAGAAAGGTGAGTCTTTCTGCTCCCATAAAGATTTGCAGCCTCAGAAACCCTGTGCAGGGTCACTATGAGTCGAAACCGACTCCAAGGTACTTAATAACAACAACAAAAGGAAAGAAGTCTTAATTGCAACAGGTAA
>NW_006408714.1:4057311-4058459 GCF_000296735.1 Chrysochloris asiatica
GCCCCAGGGCCTTCCATTTACAAAGCAAAATTAACAATGCCCAAATGTGCTTTCTCTGGCTGATTTAGCTCCAGGCCAACCAAGACTTCTCAGAGCCCCAGCCCTCTTTTCACCCCTTCATTTCAAAGAAGATAAAAAAATGATAAAAGGTAATTGTCTCAAGGCTGGACAGCAAGGCAACCAGTGGTAGCCTTACTTTTCAGTTCCTTCTCTCCTTTCTGCCTCTAGTCCTACTAGCCTTAGATATTTACATTGCACTTTGAGATCTTAAGATGAAACAGTGGTGCTGTGAGTCCAGTGATTACAGACCTCCTTCTCAAGACACTAAATCTGAGTTAGGAACATTATAAATAGCATTTACAAAGTTGATATGTAATGAATGATATTATCCTTGATTTACAAAAAGGCTATGAGGCTCTGATACTAAACTCAGTTTAAACACAGATATTCTTGACTCTGAAGCCCACTGTGTATATCCACTGCACTGCTTCTTGAGTTTGGTCTCCTGTCATATTACTTGCCATGCACAAGTGAAGATATTAAATTTCATTATTTCTCTCAAATTTTTAAGAGTTTATGATCTTTTTAAGTTATCTTTATCATTCATTTTACATAGTTTATGACTCTTGACTTCCTTCTGCAAGAAGTAAGACAAGTGGCTAAAAATTAGAAGTTAAAAAGATAATTAATATTTCCTCTGAACTTGCTAGAGATTGCAGTTGTTGTTGCTAAGTGCTGTGGTGTCGTTTCTGACACATAGTGACTCTATAGAGGGTTTCCAAGAAGAGGCTAGTGAATTTGAACTGCTGACCAAAGTTCATACCAACTTTGTAGTCCTAAAAAATTGTAGTTAGTTGCCGTCAAATCAATTCAGATTCATAGTGACCCTATGCATATTTGAGCAGGCATCAAACATTTCCTGGAAAATTTGGATTATCTCATATTTCAATTTTATAATTCGTTTTTCCATGAATTTTTAAAAAGAACTCTGATTGTGTAATGGGCTATGAGTTGGGCTGCCAACCTGTAGGTTAGCAGTTTAAAACTACCAGCTATTCCACAGGAGAAAGATGAGGCTTTGTGCTCCCGTAAACATTTACAGCCTCGGAAACCCTCTGCAGGGGCTCTATGATTTAGAACCGATTCCA
>NW_006408714.1:4059669-4061586 GCF_000296735.1 Chrysochloris asiatica
CTGGGAGTCTTCCTCTTTTTCTCTGATCCTCCACCCTACCAAACATGATATCCTTCTCCAGCAACTGGCCCCTCCTGACAACATGTCCAAATTATGATACAAAATTTGGCCATCCTGGCTAGACTCCAAGGAGTGCTCTGGCTGCACTTCTTCTAACACAGATCTGTTGGGTCTTTTGGCCATCCATCGCACTTCCAATATTCTGCTTCAACATCATATCTCAAAAGCATCAATTCTTCCATGGTCTTCCTTATTCACTGTCCAGCTTTTGCATGCATATGAGGTTATTGAAAATACCATGACTTGGGTCAGGCACACCTTAGTGTTCAAGCTGACATCTTTGCTCTTCAACACTTTAAAAAGGTCTTGTCCAGCAGATTTTCCTAGTGCAATATGTCATTTGATTTATTGACTGCTGCTTCCATGAGTGTTGATAGTTGATCAAGAAGAATGAGCCTTCTGGATAGTGATGGATTATTGTCTAATATTGCATTTGAAGTTGAGTCCCTCAGGTTGTAAGTACTAAAAATACAACAGGGGAAGAGCTGCATCCTCAAAGTATAGTTGATCTTAATGGCATGGATGCAGTAAAACTTTTAGGATCTTTATTTGCTGTTGTGGCAAAATGAAAGCCAACAGCTGCAAACATCCATTAATAATTGGAATATGGAACACACTAAGTATACATTTAAGAAAATTTGAAGTCATCAAAATTAAAATGGAACACATAAAAATGTCTATCCTAGGCCTTGGTGAGCAGACATAGACTGGTAGGGGATGGAATGGAAATAAGAATCAATGGGAAGAAGTAGGATAGCTATTGTTGTATGGAGGGGAGTGCAATGCTTGAAATGAAATAAAAGGTATGACCTGTTAATATAAAACTGATGATCTTTGTAACCTTTACTTAATTCACAATAAAAAGTTTCAAAAAAATAAAATAAGAGTTGAATAGAAATTTTCAAAGGGAAGCTCTAAAACAAAAAAGTCAAGGATTATAATTAAATATGAAAAGACCTGGACTGGAGTTAGAACACCAAAAGGGAAGAACATGCTGAGCATTTCTGAAGCTGAAGGAACTGAAGGAAAAAATCAAGCGTCAACTTGCACTATTTAAGGTTCCATGGACAAAATATTGAATGATGCAAAAAAGTATCAAAAGAAAATGGAAGGTATATGCAGAGTCACTTTACCAAAGAGAAATGGTTGATACTTCACTATTTCAAGCAGTAGCATATGATCAAGAACCAATGGTTCTGAAGGAAGAAGTCCAAGATGAACTGAAGGCATTGGTGAAAAACAAAAATTCTCACCACTGGATCAGTAAATAACATCATGATAAGTGGAAGTTGTCAAAGACTTCATTTTGCTTGGACCTACCATCAACACTCATGGAAGTAGTTTAAGAAATCAAATGATGTATTAGATTAGGCAAATCTGCTGCACAAGATGTCTTTAGAGTGTCCAAGATCAAAGATGACAGTTTACATATTAAGGTGTACCTAACCCAAGCCACAATACTTTCAATAGCTTTATTTGCAAGTGAAAATTGAACAATGAATAAAATAGACCTTAGAAGAATTGATGTATTGCAGTTACAATGATGGAGAACCATTAAAAATCAGAACTCAGAATGTAAAAAATATGAATCTAGGAAAATTAGAAGTGGTCAAGTGAAATGGAACACATAAACATTGATATCCTAAGCACTAGTGAGTTTAAACAGTTGGGTACAAGCAATTTTGAATGTGAAAATCATGGTTTACTATGATGGGAATGACAAATTGTACAGGAATGGCATCACATTCATCATCAAAAAGAACATTTCAATATCTATCTTGAAGTATAATATTTTCTGTGATAGGATAATATCTATATTTATAAGAAAGATCAGTTAAAATAATTATTATTAATATT
>NW_006408714.1:4065331-4079190 GCF_000296735.1 Chrysochloris asiatica
TATATAGAGTTGCTATGAGTTGGAACCAACTCTGTGGTACTTAGCAACAACATTGACAAATTATTGCATGATGCAGAAAGCATCAAAACAAGATAGAAAGAGTCACTGTGCCAAAAAGAAATGAAAGACATTTAAGCATTTCAAGAGATAGCATATGATTAAGAACCAATTTTATTGACGGAAGAAGTCCAAGGCACACTGAAGGCATTAGCAATAAACAAGTCTCCTGAAATTGATGGAATGTTTTCAACAAACTGAGGCAGCACTGGAGGGAGACACTAACACATCTATGATTGTAAGAGATTTACATTTGTGCCTGTTCCAAAAAGAGGTGAACCAATTGACTGCGGCAATGATCTGGCAATATC
This sequence comes from Chrysochloris asiatica, assembly GCF_000296735.1. Classification (NCBI taxonomy): domain Eukaryota; kingdom Metazoa; phylum Chordata; class Mammalia; order Afrosoricida; family Chrysochloridae; genus Chrysochloris; species Chrysochloris asiatica. The sequence goes on from NW_006408714.1 coordinate 4,065,700, forward strand.
ATTATTATCACAAGCAAGTACAATTTGCTATAAAGACAACCCAAAAATGTCTGCAACAGTATACTGATAGGGAACTGCTAAAGGTTCAAGCTAGCCTTAGAGCAGGACATAGAACTAGGGATATCATTGCTGATGTCAGATGCATCTTGACTGAGAGCAGAGAATACCAGAAAGATGTTTACCTGTGCTTTATTGACTATGCAAAGGCTTTTGACTGTGTGGATCATGATAAGCTATGGATAACAATGCAGATAGTTAGTATCCTAGAACATCTAATTATGCTGAAGAGGAACCTGTGCATAGACCAAGAGACTCTCATTTGAAAAGGACATTTGGACACTGAGTGGTTTAAAATTAGGAAAGGTGTGCACCAGGGTTACATTATTCCTCAATGCTTTTTCAGACTGTATGCTGAGTAAATAATCAGAAAACCTGGATTATATGAAGAAGAATGTGACTTTAGGATTGGAGGAAGACTCATTAACCACCTGTGGTATTCAGATGATATAATTTTGCTTGTGAAAAATCTTATACAGGGCCACTGTGAATAAAACCAGGTTCCAAGGCACTTTAAACAAAGGAACAAAAAATTTTTAATTCAATATTTACTCTTTAAATATTTAAAACTTTGTAAATGACAATACTGTTATTTTTCAAATATACAACTTTTCTATTAGCAGAAAATGTACTTAAGAAATGATAGTTTGTGATTTATCCTGATTACAGAATGAGAAACTGGGCTAAATACAATGAGGGTGTCATGATCTTAGGTAAGCTTGATCATATTAGTGTCATACTCTGGAAATTAATTTTTTTTTATATATTAAATTACAAAATATATAAGAAAAGAGTCATGGTGTGGCACTGCAGGATAATGCACTGGACCACAAGGTCAGTTTGAACCACAAGGTTGGTAGTTCAAACCCACCAGTCACTCCTTGACAATCCTAAGCAGGGTTGCTATGAATCAGAACTGACTCCATGGCACTTAACAACAACAAAAGAAGAGAAAAGTCAATAAAGCAACAGTGGCTGTAGGAGAATCAATGCTGTTTTCAGTAGCTAATATTGGAATCTGAACCTACTGCTAGTCCAAGAAACACCAAGTAAAATATTTAACTTCAAAAATAAAAATACACATTCAGTTCTAAGTAACATTAACAAAAAATTAGTTTTCTCTTTTATTTTAATTTGTAATCTGATGTGTAACTATTTGTCAGAAAATAATTGATCTTGATAAAATGTGCTTTGTTATTTAAAAAAATATCTCAGATTATAAAAGTTAACTATTGTTTATTGTTATTTTACTACCCTAGAGATTCATAGATATTAGATATCTAAAGTTTACAGAATATGGTCAATGATAATTAAAGGAAATATAATGACTAAAAAATATATAATCAATTGAGTATTTTTTTTCCTCCTATTTTTGGATGTAGAATTCAGAGAATTTGGGGGGACAAATATTTTCAGTTTTGAGGACCTTTGCCAAGAGAGTCCTAATTATTTATAATACTAGAAACAGATTAAGTATATATTTCCAGTTGCTGCTGTTGTTAAATGTCATTGAGTGATTCTGACTCATAGCTATTGTATATAATTCATAAATGCTGAAGAGTATGCCAATATAATCAAAGAGATGCTCCTATTAGGAGCCATTACAAATACATAGCCTTATAATGAATGAAGTGTCCTAGTCTCCTATCCACAAATTTGAATGTGTGTTTGTGTGTGGTGTGTTACTGTTTCACAACACTAGAATGATTGAAAGGATTCAGAGGGATTTTCTTCAGATGTAAAAAAAAAAAAAAAAAAGAGAGAGAGAAAATAAAACATTAATTACAATTCCCAAATATTAGCCCCATTAGAAAAATACAGCTTATTCCAATGCTAGCTCCTCAATAGAGTCCTGGTGTGGTGCTGTAGGATAAACACTGGACTTCTGACTGTAAGGCTGGTGCTTCAATCCACAAGATGCTCCTTAGAAATGCTGTAAGAGGTCACGATGACAATCTCAATGGGACTGAACAGCAACAACAACAACAACATTTATATGAATCAGGAAATAATTTGCAATAGATTAACTATAGTCAGAATTCATCTTTATTACAAAAGAAAAGAGTGTAAACTGCTAGAAAGTGAAGTATGCTTAAATAAAACACACCATCTAAACACTTAAATAATTTGGAAGAGAGGAATAATTTATGGTCAGGGGAGAACAAATGCTTTTGTGACTTTTGGGTAAGACTCTGCTGGGCCATTATTTTGATAGTTTCTATAGTTTAAAGATTAGGAATCTGAAATATTTTGTGAAAAATCACATAACTAGGTAGTATCTGACTTGGGTGTTGAACTCTGATTCTCTGGACCTAACTGTAACCCTAACTCTTGTTCTGATGTATGCCAAGGACAGGTTAATGAGGTTCTGTTTTGCTAATAACCTATACCTAGCTTTCTGGGAAATAAATGGAACAAATTAATAGAAAAACATAAATTACATCAAATGCTAACATGATTAAATTATCTAGCAAATATTTGAAAATTTGTTTTAAAATTGAGAATTAAATCCTCCTGGAAAATCTGGGTAATATTGTCTCAGCATTACCCAAATCACATTTAGACATGCATTTTTCTTTTCTGTCTACTTTTGTCTGTACTATTTCTCATGAAAGAGATTAATTGAAGATTAAATAAAAGTGTCCATAAATTTATATTAAAATACAGAGAGAATGGATATGAGCTCAAATACAGCAACAATTGTGAGGATGGGCTAGGGCTGCTCAACATTTTATTGTTATAAACAAAGTTGGTAGATCTTAGTGTCGCACTGTAGTATAAATACTGGACTGCTAATCGTGAAGTTGGCAGTTCAAACCCATCAGCCTCTCCTCAGAAACCCTATGCAAGGTCCTTATGAGTCAGAGCTGGCTCGATGGCACTTAACAATAACAACATGAGTCAAACAACTCCCTGGCACATAAAAACAACAACAAGACAGTATAATAGCCAATTCTTATTTTGCTGTTTGTCTGCTCTACTCCCATTTCCCATTTTGGACAGAGTGAATTATTTCTTGTTAGAAGAATTATCTGCTATAGTTACATGACACAACTCTAATTAATCAGAGTATTTTATATGTTTGAAAAGTGTTATTTTCAAAATGGGTGTTGTTGCTGTTGTTGAGAACTATACAATTGTTTTAGACTCAGAGTGGCTCTCTCTGTACAACAGAAAATGCAGCCTGGTGCTGTACGGTAATTACTAGAGCCCATTGCTGCGGCCATTGTGTCAGTCCATCTCATTAGGGTCTTCCTCTTTATTTCTGACACTCTGGTAGAGTAGTGGTTACTAATCAGGCTGCGAACCTTAAGGTCAGCAGTTCGAAACTACCAGCTGCTCCGCGGGAGAAAAATGAGGCTTTCTGCTCCCGTAAAGATTTACAGCCTCGGAAACCCTGTACAGGGTCACTATGGGTCGGAACTGACTCGAAGGCACTTAACAATGACAACAACAACTTTACCAAACAGGTGAATTTCTCCAGGAACTAGTCCCTCCTGATAATATGCCCAAAGCACATAACACAGTATTGTCATCTCAAATATCAGGAAAGGTTTGTGCCAGGGTAATAAATTTTCACCATACTTTCATCTCTATCCAATAAGCTGGATTATATAAAGAACAACTTGGCATCAGAATTGGAGGGTGTCTCATTAACCACATGTAATATGCAAATGATGAAATCTTGCTTATTTAAAGCAAAGATGGCTTGAGATACTTACTGAGGAAGATCAAAGACTATATACTTCCGTATGGATTGTACCTCAATGTATAGAAAACAAAAATCTTCACAAGTGAACCAATAAATAACATGATAAATGGAAAAAAGATAGAAATTCTCCATAAACTTCATTTTACTTACAATCATAATCATTAATCATGGAAGCAGAAGTTTAGAAATCAAAGGACATATTGCATTAGGCAAATCTGCTAAAAAAAGACCTCTTTGAAGTGTTCAAAAGCAAAGATATTACTTGGAGGACTAAGGTGGGCCTGCCCCAAGTCATGGTCTTTTCAATCCTATGCCTGTGGAAGTTGGGCAATGATGCATCTGAATTTTGGTGTTGAAGAAGAATATTAAAAACACGATGTACAACCCAGAAGAACAAACAACTCCATCTAGGAAGAAATACAACCAGAATGCTCCTTAGAAGTCAGGATGATGAGACATCATTTATGTTATCAGGAAGTACCAGTCCTTGGAGAAGGACATCATGCTGGGTAAAATGGAGGGTCAGTGAAATAGAGGAAGACTTCCAACAAGATGTATTAACTCAAATACATCTTGCAGCAAAAATAATGGGCTCAAGTGTAATACCAATTGTGATGATAGGACAGGACCAGGCAGTGTTTTGTTCTATAGGATCACTATAATTTGGAACCACTGGCGTAACCTAACAACAACAATAATAATTATTGTAGATGATAATCATTATTAAAATATGTTCCTGCCCTTAATTTAAACAAATTTTCATTAGAATGGTAGCAAACAGAAAATTTAAGTACAGTATATTAAATAGCAATAGGGTAAGTATGACCTGTTAAACAAAACTTAGTGGTGAGTAGAAACTAGTTAGAGAGAGTGGATAAAAGTACACGTTTGGGGTTTGGAGAGAGTGGAGTGCTCAGGTCTAAGGAGCAGAAAATATAAATAGTATCATGGCATATTTATATTTATGTAAGCAAAAGTCTTCACTAGGTCTCCATCTATAATGTGAGGTAAATAGCAATTGGAGAAAACAGGTTGAAAATCATGCCCAGTTTTTTTGTTTTTTTGATGGCAGTAGAGAAGTTATGGTCTATGCCAATGTTACTGTTATTGTTGACTGTCATCAAGTCAGTATCAACTCCTAGTGACCCTATGTATAACAGAATGAAACACTGCCTGGTCCTGAGCCAACCTCACAACCATTGCTGCCACCACTATGACAATACATCTTGTTGAGGGGGGGAGAGCGTCTAACTCTTTTTCTCCAACCCTCAACTTTATCAAATATGATTTCCTCTCCACTTACTGGTTCCTCCTGAAAATATGTCCAAAGTGTGAGAGAAGAAATCTGGTCTTTCTTGCGTCCAGGGACTACTCTACCTCTTCCAACACAGATCTGCTTGTTCTTTTGGCAGTCCATTGTACTTTTAAATTCTCCTCCAATGCCATAATTTAGATGCATCAACTGTTCTACAGTCTTCCTTATTCATTGTCCAACCTTTTCATGACTATGAGGCTATTGAAAAGATCATGGCTTGGGTCAGGAACACCTTAGTCCTCTTCGCTCTTCAACACTTTAAAAAGGTCTTGTGCTGCAGATTTGCCTAGTGCAACACATCCTTTGATTTCTTGGCTATTGTTTCCATAAGCATTGGTGGTTGATCCGAACAAATGAAATATTTGGCAACTTCAATCTTTTCTCCATTTATTTTGATTTTGCTTATTGACCCAGTGGTGAGAATTTTTGTTTTCTTTACATTGAGATGCAACCCATACCAAATACTATGGTCTTTGATCTTCTTCAGTAAGTATTTCAAGTCCTCTTTGCTTTCAGCAAGTAAGGTTGAATCACCTGCATATTGTAGGTTGTGAATGAGTCTTCCTCCAATCCTGATGCCACATTTTTCTTCATATAACTCAGCTTCTCAGATTATTTGCTCTGTATATAGAGTGAATACATATGGTGAAAGAATACAACCTTGGCGCTCATCTTTCCTAATTTTAAACTATTCAGTGTTCCCTTATTTTATTCAAACTACTGTGTCTTGGTCTATTCACAGGTTCCTCAGGAGCACAATTAAGTTCCAGAATACTCATTCTCTGCAGTGTTGTCCATAGCTTGTCATGATCTATACAATCAAAAACTTTTGCTTAGTTAATAAAGCAAAGGTAAACATCTTTCTGGTATTCTCTGCTTTCAGCCAAGATCCATCTGATGTCAGCAATGATATTCCTCAATCCACGTCAACTTCTGGATCTGACTTGAACCTCTGTAAGTTTTCTGTGAATGCATAATTGCAGCCATGTTTGTACTACCTTTAGTAAAACTTGACTCGTGGGCTATCAATGATATTGCCTGATGATTTCTGCATTCCGTTGAGTCACCACTCTTTGGAATGGGCATAAATACAGATGTCTTCCAGTCAATTGGCCAGGTAGTTGATTCCAACTCCTAATGACCCTAGCTAGATAGGATTTATGAGACTGTAAATCTTTATGGAAGTAAACAGCCTCCACTTTCCGCTGTGGAGTGGCTGGGTTTGAATCTGACAACTTTGTGGTCAGCAGCTCAACATCTAGCCCACGGCAACATCAGGGCTTCTTTTATTATGTATAAAAAAGAAGAAATATTGATTAAAAGTTAACTAATATCTGTGACTTCCCTTTTAATTGAAAGTAAATATGAAAGTCATAGAAATGACTTTACTTTTAATCAATGTTTCTACTTTTTTTGTTTGTTTGAAATTAAATTAAGTTTTTTATTTTATCTTTGTTTTTCTAGGAAAAAGGGCCAGAGAATTCACCAAGTTTCCAATGCATATAACATTTAAAAACAAAACAATAATTACCAAAAATTATGTAAGAAATAAAATGACAAAGTAGCATCTTAAGTATGTTACTAACTGAAAGAATGAAACTGTCATAGCTGCTTGGTGAGAATGAAGCTTGATTTAATATTTATGATAAACCATTTGGCAACAATCATCAAAAGTTATAAAACAGAGTATGTTCTCTCTATATATATGATCTCCAGGATTTTATCTTAGTAAAATATACATTTATTTTGATGAAATACTTAAAGGATATTGAATAAAGCAAGGTTTTTCGTAATAAAATTAGGAAATGTGTTAAAAGAAATATTATATATTCTTTGGAAATTAATTTTTTCAGTAACTGAAATTAAGAGAACTTTTTGATAGGCTGGACCCCAAAAGATTGTTACTAGCCCTGGGCACCTATAAGATAGTTATCAGAAAGAAAAAAACAATCAGAAAATCACAGTCTTGTATTTTCTGAAAAGATTGATTTCTCCATGAACCTTAACAAGATTTCTATAAAGAAATGATCATAACAGAAGAAACGTGAAGACCTCTTTAACATTCTGAGTTCCTGAAAAATAAGTTATCTTATTCCATAAGAGAGAGGGACATGTAATTGTCCAAGTAGCTCATCTTCCCAAAATACTACCTGAGACTTGAGAAATATGTTTGAAAAGTCTGTGGGAGAAGATTTTGGTCTATAACAAAAATCGTCTCTTATAGAAAATGCAGCTACCCTGAGAAAATATACCCATAGATATCATTGAGGGCCTCCTACCGAACTAGTGCAGGCATTGAAATTACACTGGTGTCGAGCTTTCAATGGATTGCTAGTTGAAAGGCTTGCAATTTATACCTACCCTCTATTCCTGGGTAGCTGAGTTGGAACTGGCTAAAAGGCACTTACCAGCAACAACAGCAAAAGTAAAATATATAACTAAATTTATTAATCTTTTCATGAATTTAAAAAAAAATTTAAGTTTCAATAACTAAGACTTTATGTCAAAGAGAATATGATTGAGGAGTCAGAATGGAAAACAAGGGCAGAGATCTTCCAAATTTGGAATGTTAATCTATATATGGATACCTTTAAACCCAAGTCCTTTCTTGTTGCCAATCAAGTTATGGGAAGCCCAATCAGACTGTTGAAGTGCTCCAAATGAACTGTGATTGAGTCAGGGCCCATAGAATGTTTAATTCAGAAGTGAAACAATACCTTCAAGGAGGGATTCAGGACATGCTTTTGGTTTGGGTACTCAAATTGACCTAACACAGCAATTTGGGAGCACTGAAAAAAATTTCCTACTCAATCAGTTTCTGCTATTTCTTTGGAAATGATTCTTTTTTAGAATTTGACACTATCCAACAACTCATGTCCCATTCTTAAGCTGTAATAAAGACTCCAGGATCGTTTTGTTCACTTACGTAAAAATTTACTAAGAACAGATATGGTACGGTATTGAATCATTTGTACCTTCTACATTTTCCACTTTCCAGCTTAACAAGGAAGGCAGCTTTTGTTTTTCACTGATTTAGGAAATTATTTGCTACAAAGTAAAAAATAAATCCTTCTTGACCATCAATTATAGCCCAAAGGATATTCTTCTAGTTTTAAGACCTGCTTAAGTATCCTTAAAATCCTGAGAGATACTTAAGGTGAATGAATGAAAATTAATTTCCGCTTGTCTTCAAAGAAAATATTTGGAAGGTTAGAGTCAGGGAAAAAAATTATTTTTGTGGATCAAGAGATTTCAAAAGTGTAGTTCTTTTATTCTATTCCCAAACTATTTCTGTGCCAAATTACTAATGTCCACAGAGTTTTCAAAAATAATTCTCCATTGTGAGCTGCAGTGCCTTGTGCTGACTCTCAACTTTTGAATTTTTTGCCATGATGCATTCTCTCCTACAGACTCTGGAATCTCATTTACAGTAAACTTTCAGAAGCAATATTATAAATTAGATTTATCATCTATACCTGAATATGCCTGCAGTAGGCAGACTATTGGCCCCTTGGAGAGATTTATATTCTCTTTATCAGAACCTGTAAATTGTTTATGTTACATGAAGAAATGGACTCTGCAGGTATAATTAATATTTAGAATTTAGAGGTACAATTGTGGAGTACCTGGGTGGGCCATATATTATAACATGAGGTCTTCAGACAGAGATACTTCTGTGCTGCAAACCATAGAGAGATAAGTTGTAGGAGGAAGCAAAAGAGAGGAAGCAGAGAGGAGGTCAAAGAGATATGAAGAGTGTGAACTACTCAACCATTTATTGCTTTGAAGATAAAGGATGCTTCATATCAAGGAAGATGGGTGTTGTCTAGAATCTGGCAGTGATCCCTTGTCAACTGCCAGCAATACAACAGGGCATTTAGTCTAAGACTCACAAAGCACTGAATTTAGTCAACAACTTACATGTGCTTAGAAGCCGATACTTTTCTGAGTTTTGCAGTGTTTTAGTAATCTAGAGTTGCTATGATAGAAATATGACAAGTGGTCGTCTTTAACAAACAAATTTATTCTCTCACACTTTAGGAGGCTAGAAATCTAAATTCAGATTACTGGCTTTGAGGAAAGGTCCTTGTCTCTTTTCAGCGTCTGTAGGCCCAGCATTCCTTAGGGATCTTAATCTTTCCCTGGATCTAGGAGGTTCACAGTACAGGGACCTTAAATACAAAGTACACAGTCGCTTCATGGATTTTCTTTCTTAGTGGTAGCAGGTTCCTCTTTCTGGGCTCACATTTTTCTCCTTTTCTCCAACAAGAGATAAAAGGTGTTGCATGCTACACCATTAGGTATCTCCTGTACATAAGAATAGGGTCTTGGCGGGATTGTTGTTAGGTGCCATTGAGTCAGTACCAACTCATAGCGACCTTATGCACAGCAGAACGAAACACTGCCCGATCCTGGACCAACCTCACAATTGTTGCCACGGTTGAGTCCATTGATGCTGCCACTTGGCCAATCCATCTAGCTAGGGGTCCTTCCTCTTTTTCTCTGACCCTCCACCTTATCAAACATGATATCCTTCTCCAGTAACTGGTCCCTCCTGACAATATGTCTGAAGTATGAGAGACGAAGTTTGGCCATCTTGGCCTCCAACAAGCACTCTGGCTGCACTTTTTCCAACATGGATCTGTTTGTTCTTTTGGAAGCCCATGGCAATTTCAATATTCTCCTCCAAAACCATAACTCAAAAGCATCTATTCTTCTATGGTCTTCTTTATTCACTGTCCAGCTTTCACATACATATGAGGTTATTGAAAATACCATGGCTTGTGTCAGCTGCACCTTAGTCCTCAAGCTGACATCTTTGCTCTTCAACACTTTAAAAATGTCTTATGCAGCAGATTTGCCTAATGCAATACATTGTTTGATTTCTTGACTGCTGCTTCCATGAGTGTTGTTGGGATTAAGGACGGTATATCCCACCATTCTATCACTCATCTGTCCTTTTGTTATAGTGTAGCAGCTTTCATATTGCTGTGATGCTGGAAGCTATGCCACCAGTATTTTAAATGCCAGGATGGTACCCCCATGGTGGACAGGTTTCAGCTGAGTTTACAGACTAAGACAGACTAGGAAGGAAAAGCAGACTATTTCTGAATGTTTAACCAAAGAAAACTATGAATAACAGTGGCACACTGTCAGATATCACTAGAACATTGACTATTGGAACATTATGAAGAACACCACAATATTGTCAGACAGAGTGTTAGAGATGAGCCCCCTCAGGATGGAAGGCACTCAGAATACAACTGGAGAAGAGCTTCTTCCTCAAAGCAGACTCAACAGTGATGATGTGAATGCAGTAAAGCTTTTGTGACATTCATTTGCTGATGAGGCACAACTCAGAAAGAGAATAAACTGCTGTAACTATCCATTAATAGTCAGAATATAGAATACGCAAAGTACGAAACTAAGGAAATGGGAAGTTGTTAAAAATGAAATGGAACATGTTAGGATCAATATACCAGGCATTAGTGAGCTGAAATAGACAGCTGTTGACCATTTTGAATTTGATAATCATATGGTTTACTATGCCAGTAATGGAAATTGAAGAGGAATGGTGCTGTATTCATCATCAAAAACAACATTTCAAGATATATCTTGAAGTATAGCACTGTTTGTGATAGGATAATATCCATACGTCTACAAAGCAGATCAGGTAATAGCACTAGAGTTCAAATTTATGCAACACCACTAAAGTCAGTGCTGATGAAATTGAATTGAAGAATTCTTGTTTCTTCAGTCAGGAATTGATTAAACATGCAATCAAGCTGTGCTGATAATTAATGGTGATTGGAATGCAAAGATGGAAAACAAAGAGGAAGGCTCCATAGTTGAAAAATATGGCCCTGGTGATAGAAAGGATGCTGGAGACCACATGAAAGAATTTTGCAAGACCAATGAGTTCTTCATTGCAAATACATTTTAAAACTACATAAAAGATAACTATATCATGGACCTCATAAGATGAAGTACACAGCAATCAAATTGACTACATCTGTGGGAAGAGAAGGTCGGAAACTCCACATCATCAGATGAAACAAGGCCAGCGGCAGACTGTGGAACAGACCAACAATTGCCCATATGCAAGTTCAGTCTGAAGCTGAAGAAAATTAAAACAAGTCCATGAGGGTAGAAATTTAACCTTGAACATATGCTGTTTGAAGTTATAAATCAATTCAAGAACAGATTTGATGCATTAGACACTAATGACCAAAGACCAGAAGAGTTGTGAGATGACATCAAGAACATCATATAGGAAGAAAGCAATGTATTATTAAGAAGATAAGAAACAAGGAAAAGACCAAAATGGGCATCAGAACAGACTCTGAAACTTGTTTTCCAGTGTAGAGATGCTAAAGCAAATACAGGAAATGAGGAAGCAAAAGAGGTGAACGGAAAGCTTCAAAGAGCAGCTTGAGAAGATAAAGCCAAGTACTATAATGAAATGTGCAAAGATCTGAAGTTACAAAACCAAAAGGGAAAAAGAACATGTTCAGCATTTCTTAAGATGAAAGAACTGAAAACAAAATTCAAGCCTTGTCTTAAAATATTGAAGGGTTCTATGGGCACTGTAGGGTAAGCACTAGAATGCTAACCACAAGGTTGATGGTTCAAACTGACCAGCTACTCCTCAGAAACCATCTACAGAGTCCTATGAGTCAGAACAGACTCAAAGGCACTAAACAACAATGGGCACTATAATATACTGAATGATGCAGAAAGTATCAAAAGAAGATAGACGGACTACACAGTCACTGTACAAAAAAAGAAATGGTTGATGTCTGAGATGTACTGAGGGCAATGCTAAAAGAACAAGGCTCTGGGAATTGATGGAATACAAATTGAAATCTTTCAACAAACTGACACAACACTGGAGTCACTCACTCAGCTATGCTAAGACATTTGGAATACAGCAACCAGACCATCTAATTGGAGAGATCCATATTTGCGTGCATGCCAAAGACAGGTTACCCAACAGACTGTGGAAATCATTTGGTCAATATCATATATACCACATGCAAGTAACATTTTGCTAAAGATAATTTAAAAAATGACTGTAACAGAACCTTGAAAGGGAACTGCCAGAGGTTCTAATTGGATTTAGAGGAGGAATGGAATGAAGGATATCATTGCTGATGTCAGATGAATTTTGGCTAAAAACAGAGAATACAAGAAGTATGTCTTCTTGTGCATTATTTGCTTTTCAAAGACTGTGTGGACCATGACAAGCTATAGACAACATTGTGGTGAATGAGTATTCTGAAACACTTGACTGTGTTCATAAGGAACCTGTACTTATACCAAGATGCAGTCATTCGAACAAATGGATTTAAGTTAGGAAAGGTGGAGACAGAGTTGGATTCTTTCACCATACCTATTCAATCTATACACTGAGCAAATAATCAGAGAAGCTGTATTATATGAAGAAGAAAGTGATATTAGGATGGGAGGAAGACTCATTAACAACCAGTGATATGCAGATGATACAACCTTGCTCCCTGAAAAAGAATAAGATTTAAATGCTTTTAGATGGAGATCAAAGACCCCAGTCTTCAGTATGGGTTACACCTCAATGGAAAAAACAAAAATCCTCACCACTGGACCAATAAATAGCGTCTTGGTAAATGAAGAAAAGATGGTTTTCAAGGACTTTATTTTGCTTAGGTTCACTATCAACACTTTATGAAACAGCAGTCAAGAAGTCAAATAACGTATTGCATTAGGTGAATCTGCTGCACAAAATCTCTTTAAAGTGTTCAAAAGCAAAGGTGTTAGTTTGAGGACTAGAGTGCAAATGGCTCAAGTCATGGTATTGTCAATAGTATCATATGTACATGAAAGTTGGACAGTGAATAAGAAGGACTGTAGAGTTGATGCATTTGAGTTACTGTGTTGGAAAAGCCTATTAAAAGTACCATGGCCAACTAGAAGAACAAACAGATATGTGTTGTAAATACAGCCAGAAAGCTCCTGGAAGCTAGGATGTATAGACTTCATTTCTCATACTTTGGATACATTATCAGGAGGCACAAATCCCTGGAAAAGGACATCATGCTAGATAAACTGGAAGGTCAGCAAAAATGAGGAAGACCTCCAATGAGATGGGTTGGCACAGTGGCAACAGCAGTGGACTATTGCATAACAATTTTGAGGATGGTATATGACCGAGCAGTGATTAGTTCTGTTGTGCATACAGTCCTATCAGTCAGAACCTACTATCATAACAACAATCCCATACTTAATATTCTGATCACATCAGTTCACATCATGGGGGATCATCACATAACTGCCACCCCACTGAAAATCATCATTCAGCCAAAGTGACACATAATTTGTGGGTACACAATTCAATTCATGATACCCTATGAGAATCACTAGTCCACACCTC
>NW_006408714.1:4080024-4081874 GCF_000296735.1 Chrysochloris asiatica
GGACTTTGAACATTCTATTAGAGGAACTGGTACCTGAAAATGGTCATTAAGCTTGGTAAAGTACTATTATTCTTAAACATCATTAAGTTGGTCCCGATTCATGGGGACCCTCTTTAGGGTTTCCAAGGTGAAGCTGGTGTCTTTGAACCTCCAAGCTTGTAGCTACATTACCATACCAGGTAAAATATAGGCGGTCAGCAAAAAACAAAAAGTAAGCCCTTCAATTAGATGAACTGACACAGTGGATTGTAACAATTGGTTCACACAGAGTTATAGTGATTGTGAAGATGGAACAAGACTACAACATTTCACTGTATTGTCATAGCCAGCTTCATAACACCTAACAACTTTACCCAATATATCGCAAATACTGTAATTTCAACATCTAATCCATATTAAATGATTAATGAGATGTTTTTCATTCCTTTACTATATGCCTCTGTAGTCCACAATTCAACTACTCCATGGTCACATGTGGTAACAGCTTCAACAGCACAGGTTTTTGTCATTGCTTATTTCCAAAAGGTCAATTCATTTCAAAATGATCATCCTATAATTTAAAGTTTTGGAGAATTTAAAGAGAAGTAGCAATTAACTACATGATTCAATATTGAAAGAGTTTAAGTCTATATAAGACATTCTCATTTTATTCTTTTCCTGTTGAATTAATTATTGTTATCTCCAACTATCAAGATTTAGACTATTCATATTTTTATATATAAACATAATTTTCTAACACTAATTTTGTCCTCCTCCTATGTTTAAATTAATTCTGCGCTTAGACTAGTCTTCGTATAGCAGTTTATAAAAAAGAAGATTTTAACCTTTATGTATTACTTTGTTCTTTGTACTTTGCATAGCCTCCTGCCTTCAGCAACCACATGTAGGACTTATAGCAATTGTATTCCTTGAGTTAATCATGTTACATATACTTGAAAGATTATATTTTGTCACATACTATTTGGAACAAATTCTCCCTCAGATATTTGTACGTTTTCTGGCATCTGTCACTGATCGTTATAACAGTCTTTTGATTGTGACTTTTTAACTGTCTTTTGGCTAAATATTTTTTACCAAGAACAACCTGAAGATTAGTTTTAAATTTACAAGTACTTATCTGTTGTCTTTCTGAAAGAATGACTGCTGATCTTGAAGTAATACAATCAGGATGAACTTTTTGCCCAACTGAGATTCTTGTAGACATATATCCATTATCTGCAGAGTCCTGGTGTGGCACTGTGAGATAAAACACTGGACTGCAAGATTGTTAGAACCACAAGGTCAGTGGTTCAAACTCACCAGCTACTCCTTGGAAACCTTATACAGGGTTGCTGAGTTGGAACCAACTCAACCACACTTAACAACAACAACAACATGGAACCTTGCTGTATTGAAGTGTGAAACCACTGACACAACTGGATTAATTTACACTGCTATGGTTCTTTCTTTTTTAATATTTTGCATTCAATTATGTAGAGAGAATACAACATAATTATTTTTCATACGGATCGTTTTCCCCTTCAAAACATTGTTTACCCTTTAAATATGTAGGTTATATTATTTCAGGAAAACATTCATTAAATTTAATGCTTTAAATATTAATTTGTATAACTTATCTTTCAGTTGAAACATTTTGTATATACATAGTTTTTGTCTTCTTTATCATTGCTGCAAATCATTTTCTTCATTTAATAAAATATCAATCTTCCTTCTAAAGAAGAAACTAAAATGTTAAGAATAAATTCCCTTATCCATTTATATGCTAACATATAAATTAGTGAATTTATTTTAGTCATTAAATTGTTTCCATAGTTCTTTAATCTGCATTTTTATTTCTCAGGGTTTTTTTT
>NW_006408714.1:4082703-4083777 GCF_000296735.1 Chrysochloris asiatica
ACCATTTTGAAACTCACAATCATATAGTTTGCTATGCTAGGAAAGACATTTTTCAGTAGGAATGGAACTGCATTAATCACCAAAAGGAATATTTCAAGATTTATCTTAAAATACAATGCTATCAGTAATAGATTAATTACATATGTTTAAAAAGAAATCCTTTTAATGCCACTATTATTAATATTTACCAGCATCCATGGACTCAAGCGTG
Source organism: Chrysochloris asiatica (assembly GCF_000296735.1). NCBI lineage: Eukaryota > Metazoa > Chordata > Mammalia > Afrosoricida > Chrysochloridae > Chrysochloris > Chrysochloris asiatica. The sequence continues at coordinate 4,082,915 of NW_006408714.1, forward strand.
GCAACAATAGTGAAGTTGGACCAGGATCAGGCAGTGTTTCATTCTGCTGTGCATAGGGTCACTATGAGATGGTACTGACTCGATGGCACCTAACAACAACAACAACAAAGCAAGTAAGGAGTCCTGGTGTGACGCTGTGGGCTAATACATCACACTGCAAACTTGTCTGAACTGAAGGTCGGCAGTTCAAGCTCACCAGCTGCTTTTTGAAACCCTATACAGGATCGCTATGGGTCGGAATCAACTCAATGGCATCAGTTTGAACCACAAGGTCAGTGGTTCAAGCTCACCAGCTGCTCCTTGGAAACCCTATACAGGGTTGCTATGGGTCAGAACCAACTCAACAGCACTTAACAATAACAACAAAAGCAAGTAATGATGAAATTAAAGAATTTTACCCACTTAATTCAGTCTGAAATTAATTAAATATGCAGTCAAGTTGCATTGATAATTACTGCTGATTGGAATGCCAAACTTGGAAAAAAGAGGAAGGATCAGTAGTTGGAAAATATGGTGTTGGTGATAAAAATGATGCCAGGGATGTTACATGACAGAATTTTAAAAGACCAATGACCTCGTCACTGCAAATAACTCTTTCAAACAACAGAGAACGTGACTATACACATATACCTCATGAAATGGAGCGCACAGGATTCAAATTGATTACATTTGTGGGAAATGATGGTGGAAAAGCTCAATATCAGTCAAAACAAGGTCAGGGGCATTAACTACACATATGCAAGTTCAGGCTGAAGTTGAACAAAATTAAAACAAGTCCAAGAGAGTCAAAATACAAAGTTAAATATATCCCAGCTAAGTTTAGATTCCATTCACAGAAGAGATGTCTTACTTTAGATACATTT
>NW_006408714.1:4083951-4086234 GCF_000296735.1 Chrysochloris asiatica
TGGAAGTCTGCACTTCAGATAAAGGGATAAATACATGGATCAAATACTTACTTGGAGAAAGAATTTGAACAGAAGCAAGAAAGGAAGTTACTTCTGAGTTGGAGCAGACAACATGGCTCGCCGCAGGAATTTTGAGTGGAAGTGAGTGAATTAAGAGACAAAAAGCATTCTCATTGCAGAAACCTGCCTGCTGCTTGGAGAGAAAGCAACTGTAGCCATACAACCATGCTACAACTATACAGTCCAAAATCCAACCAATTTGGCAAGAGCCAACACTAGAACAGTGTCTATAACTCACACCTGCTAAAAACACTCTGAATTAAATTGAACAAACCATGAACAGAGAAGCCCATCTCCTTAGCACACCTACCAGGAGACAACTGGAGAGTGCTTAAGAATATACCAACATATATTCCTCAAATTAATACAAACAAAGCAGCGCCACAATATCTAAAAAGCGGAAATTTTTAGGTGCAGAAACAAGATACAGTAGCTCAAACAATCAAGAAATAGACTTAGAAATTGCTTTTGAAGGACAAGAGGCTCTGGAACTATCTGAAAAAGAATTCAGGAAAATGATATTGAGATACATACAGATGTTCCACAGAAAGGTTTGGAAATCAGTAAGAAGTCAGAAAAGTGCTACAGGAACAGTCAAACAAAATAGATGTAGTATTGGAGACAATATAAAACCTGCAAAGGTTCACAAGATGATTACTAAAATATCAAAAATGGACAAAACACTGAAAATAAAAATGAGTAGATTTGAATTGAAGGAAGCCAGAATTAGCAAGCTTGAAGATAAATTTGTCAATACTGCTAAGATAGAAGAACAAGCAGAAAAAAGAATGAAAAATATTTGATGCATTAGGCACTGATAACTGAAGACCAGAAGAGTTGTGGGATGGCATCAAGCACATCATGTGGGAATAAAGCAAAAGATCATTAAAAAGACATAAGATAAAAACTAAAATAGTTGTCAGAAGAGATTCTGACTTGCTCTTGAGTGTGGAGAAACTAAAGCAAATGGAAGAAATGAGGAAATAAATGAACTGTACAGAAAATTCCAATGCATAGCTTAAGAAGACAAAGTCAAGTATTATAATGAAATATGGAAAAACCTGGAGTTGGAAATACAAAAGAGAAGAATTTACTCAGAATTCCACACACTGAAAGAACTGAAGAAAAAACTCAAACCTAAAGTTGAAAAATTGCAGGATCCTAAGTAGTCCTGGTGTGGCACTGTAGGATAAGCACTGGATTGTAAGGTTGGTTTGAACTTCAAGGTCAGAGGTTCAAATACACCAACTGCCCCCTCAAGGTTTCTGTGAATCAGAACTGACAGCAACAACAACAATGGGTAAAGTATTGAATGATACAGAAAGCATCAAAAGTAGCTTGACAGAATACACAGAAGTCACTGTACCAAAAATAAATGATCTATGTTTAACCATTTCAATAGGTAGCATATGATCAAGAACTGATTATACTGAAGGAAGCATTCCAAGCTTCACTAAGGGCATTGGTGAAAAACAAAGTTCTAGGAATTGATGAAATCCAAAAAGAAATCTTTCAACAAATTGATATAGAATTGGATGAGCTTACTTATCTATGTCAAGAAATTTGAAAGACAACAACTTGGCCAACCAATTGGAAAAGATCTATATTTGTGCTTATTCCAAAGAGAAGTGACCCAAGAGAATGTGGAAATCATCAAAAACTATCATTACTGTCACATGCAAGGAAATCTTACAGATGATAATTCAAAAATAGCAACAACATACATCCATAGTGAACTGCCAGAAATTCAGTTCACATTCAGATGACGAAGTGGGACTAGGACAAGTGACAATGTAAATGCACATATGTATAGAAAAGGCATATATCTGCAGAGGGAAATGTTAATTAGACTCTATGATGCTGACATTACTAAAAGCATTCTAGATAAATGACATCAACATGTTGGTGTTAAATGCCATCAACTTGGTTCCAACTCAGAGCGACCCTACATAGGGTTTCCAAGGATTGGCTGATGGTTTGAACTGCCAACCTTTTGGTTAACAGTTCATGGCTATCCTACAGTGCCACAATAAGTCAGTATAAAACACAACACAAAAAACCCGGTTGGCATTACTTACTTCAAATAATTCAATTCTTCAAAAAATACTGTAAGAGCTGGAGTGCTAGTGTTGCTGTAGGGTATGAGTCAGTTCTGACTCATAATGACCCTGTACAGTGTTTCCAAGGCTGTATATCTTTACGGGAGCAGAAAGCCTCATCTTT
>NW_006408714.1:4086664-4099857 GCF_000296735.1 Chrysochloris asiatica
TGCCAGGTTTGTAGTCATGTAGTGTATAATGTCACTTCACCATATTTATTCAATCTGTATGTGAGCAAATAACCTGAGAAGTTGGATTATGCAAATGTGTCATTAGCATCAGAGGAAGACTCATTAAAAACCTGTAATAAATAGATGATAGAACCTTGCTTGCTACAAGTGAATGGGATTTGAAATACTGATCTTTCAGTATGGATTGAACCTCAATGCAGATATTTAGCCTGGATCCATAATCAACACGCCTGGAAGCAGCAGTTAAGAAATCAAATGATGTGTTGCATTACTCAGATGTCCTGCACAGGGCCTTTTTGAAAATTTAAATAGCAGAGATATCAGTTTGAGGTCTAAGGTGACCCTGACCAAAGTCAAGGTATTTTCGATCACCTCCTATGCATGGATAAGGAAGTCTGTAGAAGGATTGATGAATTTGAATTACGATATTGGAGAAGAATATTAAAATTCCATGGACTGACAGAGGAACAAACAATCTGTTTTGGAAAAAGAAGTACAGCCAAAATGCCCCTTAGAATCAACATGGTTAGATCAACATCATTCTCATACTTTGGACATGTTATCAGAAAGAATCAGTCAGTCACTGGAGAAGGATAACATGCTTAGAAAAATGGAGGGTCCATGAAAAGGGGAAAACTCCCAGCGAGTAGGATTGAAAAGGAGAAAACCTCCAATGTGATGGAGTTACACACTTACAACAACAATGTGCTAAACCGTAACAACAATTGTGAGGATGGCTCGGGGATAGACAGTATTTCCTCATGTAGTGTATAATGTCACTATGACTCAGAACTGTCATAGTGTATAATGTCACTATGACTCAGGGAGTGATACTTTTGGATTTTGCACTAATTTTTCCCAAATTGAATTGTTGTTAACTGCCATCAAGTGGGTACCGACTCATAGCGACCTTGTATTAGGCTGACCAGGGGTGGCTGGTGAGTTTGAACTGCCAAGCATGCAGTTCAAACCAACCTTGTGATCTAGTGCTTATACTACATTGCCACACCAGGAAGAGGATCTAATTGAAATTTGGGGACAGGAAACAGCACTGCCAATTTATTTTTCCAGGTTTATTTTGATAGTTTTAATAAGTTATAAGACATTATGAAAACATTTTAAAGTATATATTCATCTGGGTTAAACTATTATTCTAATGCATGAGGGTGCTTCATAAAGTGTATGGGAAAATGGAATTAAAAGATAATGAAATTTTTCCATGAATTTTTGAAGTCCTGTCATATATAACCCAAGTTAAGAATGTATATTTTTATAATGAAATTTGGTAAGTAAGTATTTGATTCTTCTCAAGTTGCATTATATTGAAAAAAAATCATAATGAACATGAAATAACTCTTTGTGCTTTCAACCTAGATTCAATTACTTTCTGTTACTGGAATAATTGTGCAAGAATATTTAATGTGACAATGTAAATGCATATATGTATAGTAAAGGCATATATCTGCAGAGGGAAATGTTAATTAGACTCTATGATGTTGACATTACTAAAAGTATTATAGATAAATGGTATCAACATGCTGTTGGTGTTAAATGCCATCAACTCGGTTCCAACTCAGAGCGACCCTGCATAGGGTTTCCAAGGATTGGCTGATGGTTTGAACTGCTAAACTTTGGTTAACAGTTCATTGATATGCTACAGTGCCACAATGTTGTTGCTGTTATGTGCTGTGGAGTCGGTTCTGACTCATAGTTACCCTGTACAGTGTTTCCAAAGCTATAAATCTTTACAGGAGCAGAAAGCTTCGTCTTTCTCCCATGGAACAGCTGGTAGTTTCGAACTGCTGACCCTGAGATTCGCAGCCTGATTCGTAACCAATAAGCTATCAAAGCTCCTTAAGTCAGTATAAAAACATAACACACACACACAAAAAAAAAACCATTGGCATTACTTACTTCAAATAATTCAATTCTTTGAAAAATATTTTAAGAGCTGGACTGCTAGTATTGCTGTCGGGTAAGTAATGTACTACTAATCACAGAGTTGGCAGTTCAAATACACTGTAGCTGCTCTGTGGGAGAAAGATGAGGCTTTCTGCTCCTGTAAAGCTTTACAGAATTAAAAAGCCTACACAGGATTTCTGTGAGTTGGAGATGATTAGATGGCACAAATCAATAGCAATAAATGTAAAAGTACTTCTTTTCCAGATTCCAAATACAGAAAAATCAGTAAAGAAATTCTTATACATTAGTGATGGAGATAGAATATACACAAGTGGACAGATATGCAATATAGTTATAAACCTTAAGGATAAGGAAAGATATAGGCTAGAGAAATATGGGTAGTTATTTGGTGAATGTTACCTTACTGAAGTGCTCTGCTGCTATTTATATGGCTTTAAAAGGTTAAATGTTCAGAAGGAATCCGCTTCTCCTTCTTCCTAGTCAGTTTTGGCCTGGAAGCTCTGCTGAAATCTGACCCCATGGGTGGCCCTGCTGTGATTTATAATACCTTATATTTATAATACCTTAATATTCCTTCCAGCACCACAGCAACATGTAAGTCATCACAGTACAAAAACTGACAGACAAATGGTGGGTCTGGAAGACAACATAAATATAACGAAATGCTCAAAAACCTGGAGTTAGAAAATCAAAAGGGAAGAACATGGTCAGCATTTCTCAAGCTGAAAGAACTGAAGGAAAAATTCAAACCTCGACTTGTAATATTGCAGGATTCTATGCTTGGCACTGTGGGTTAAAGCACTGGATCTCAAGGTCAGTTTGAACCACAAGATCAGCCGCTCCTTGGAAACTCTACACAGGGTCACTATGAGTTGAAACCACCTCTACAGCTCTTAACAACAACAACAATGTGAAAAATATTGAATGATGCAGAAGGCATCAAAAGAAGGATGGTTTACACAGAGTCACTATGCCAGAAAGAAATGATTGGTGCACAATCATTTCAAGAGGTAGCTTATGATCATGAACCAATGGTGTTGAAGGAAGTTCAAGCTACACTGATGATATTGGTGAAAAACAAGGCTCCAGGAATTGACAGTTTACAAATTGAAATCTTTCAAAAAACTGATACAGCACTGGAAGTGCTCACACATCAATGTCAAAAAAATTGGAAGACAGCTACTTGACCAATTAATTGGAAGATATCCATATTTGTGCTCATTCCAAAGAGAGGTGACTCAATGGGATGTGGATATCATCAAACAGTATCATTAATATCATAAGCATGTAAATTTGTGTGGAAGATAATTCAAATACTGTTACAGCAGTATATTGACAGGGAACTTCTAGAAATATAAATTGGACACAGAAGAGGACATAGTAGGATGGATATCACTGTTGATGTCAGATTAATCTTGTCTATAAGCAGAGAATATAAAAAAAAAAAAAGATGTGTATTTGTGCTTTATTGACTATGCAAAGGTTTTTGACTGCATGGAACATGACAATCTATGGATCAGACTGCAAAGAATGTGTATTCCAGAACACTTAATTGTGATTGTGAGGAAACTCTGTATCAACAGATAGTCCTTAGTACAGAACAAGGGAAACTTGAACTGTGTGGTTTAAAATTAGGAAAGGTGTGTGCCAGGGTTGTATCCTTTCACCATATTATTCAGTCTGTATGCTGAGCAAATAATCTGAAAAGCTGGGTTACATGAAGAAGAATGTTGTATCCGGATTGAAGGAACACTCATTAACAACCTACAATATACAGATGATACATACAACCTTGCTTGCTGGAAGCAAAGAGAACTTAAAATACTTAAGGATGAAGATCAGAGACCACAGCCTTTAACTCTGCACCTCAATGTAAAGAAAACAAAGATCTTCAAACTGGACCAATAAACAACATGATAAGGAGGAAAAATTGAAATTGTCAAAGACTTGGTTTTCCTGAGATCCACTATCAACACTATTAGAAGCAACAGTCAAGAAATCACATGACATATTGCATTAGGCAAATCTGCTGCACAAGAACTCTTTCAAGTGCTGAAGAATAAAGATGCCAACTTGAGGACTAAGGTGTTCCTGACCCAAGCTATGGTATTTTGATTTCCCTCATATGCATGTGAAAACTGGACAAGGAATATGGAAGGCCATAGAAGAATTTATGCATTTTAATTTTAATTATGGTGTTGGAAATTAATATTAAAAGTATCATGGACTGTAAGAAGAACAAACAGAATGCCCCATAGAAGCAAGGATGCTGAGATTTTTCTCTCATACTTTGGACATATTATCAGGAGGAACCAGTCCCTGCAGAAGGACATCATGCTTGGTAAAAAAGAAGACCCCTCAGTGAGATGGACTGACATAGTGGTAGCAGCAATAAACTGAGACATCACAATTGTGAGGAAGGTACAGGACCAGTGTTTCATTTTATTGTGCATAGGATCACTATGAGTTGTAACCAACTTAAAGGCACCTAACATTAACAACAACCCTACTGAAGTGATTTGTGTCTTATTTTATGAAACTATCCAGAAAATATAGTTTGTGTGATTGAATCCCAAATTGTTTGAATATATGGGCATGTCAATGTAGATGTTTTGTAAATCTTAATAAGAAGTAGTGCATACATTGTTGTTCAGTGCTGTAGAGTCATTTCCGAACCAAGTGATCCTGTGTAGAGTTTCCAAGGAGCGACTGGTGAATTTGAATTTCCAACCTTGCAGTTCAAACTGAACTTGTGGCCGATTGCTTATCCTATAGTGCCACACCAGGACTCTACATATTTAGATACATTTTTAACACACCATCCAAGTTTCAAAAAAAGCATATGACAAAAGCACTAATGATGAAAAGATATGGTAAAAAATTTAAGGGGTTCCAGCTAGAGTCGGAACCAATTCGATAACACTTAACAAAACAACAACAGGAAGCTTATATTAAATCTGTTTTTGAAATGTATTTAGGCAGTCTTGTGATCTAATGTAGATAAGTGTTTGTAATTAAGGTGTTTCCCACAGTAAAAAGAATTAAATAATGACATATAAATGTAAATTCATTAAGTTTTAAAATCATTGACAACCTAAATTTATTTTTAATGAAACTAAGAGTGAATTATAGAATTACTTTTTATACTTTGTCCTGAGGGAAGGCACTAGTACAAATTTTCTAATGAGGCAAGAGTTCACTATTTTTTAATGATAAGAAAAACAATATTTAAATACTTATCTGATGCATGATTGTACCAACTTGTGTGCTTTGCTGATATTTTTAACAAGCTACATAAACTAGATTTTATGCTACAAAATTACCATCTTACTAAAAGATTCAGAAGGTAATGAAATAATGAAAACAGTTTGGATTCATTACATGATTCATCTTACACAATTTGGGGTAAATTAAATAAATCAATAAGCAGGGCAGTGTCTGAGATCTTAGATGATATTGTAGGGCATGTAAGAGTGCTATAATTATAAAGATACTCCCAACTTGAAATACAAACTAAGCTTGCTAAGACCCTTTTTCCAATTCCCTTTAAACAGTTTACTTTAAATGAAAAATCAAGAAAGTGAGTTGTTATTGTTGTTAGGTACCATTGAGTCAGTACAGACTCATAGTGACCCAGGACCCTATGTACAACAGAATGAAATACAACCTCACAATTGTTACCATGCTTGAGCCCATTGATGCTGCCACTTTGCCAATGCATCTCGCTGGGAGTCTTCCTCTTTTTCTCTGACTCTCCACCTTACCAAACATGATATCCTTCTCCAGTGACTGATTCCTCCTGACAATATGTTCAAAGTATGAGAGATGAAGTTTGGCCATCTTGGCTTCCAAGGAGCACTCTGAATGCACTTCTTCCAACACAGATCTGTTGGTTCTTTTGGCAACCCACGGCACTTTCAGTATTCTCCTCCAACACCATACCTCAAAAGCATCGATTCTACAGTCTTCCTTATTCGCTGTCCAACTTTCGTATGCATATGAGGTTACTGAAAATACCATAACTTGGGTAAAGCACACCTTAGTCCTCAAGCTGACATCTTTGCTCTTCAATGCTTTAAAAAGTTCCTGTGCAGCAGATTTGCCTAATGCAATACGTCATCTAATCTGTTGGCTGCTGCTTCCATGTGTGTTGATAGTTGATCCAAGAAGAATGAAGTCCTTAACAACTTCAATCTTTTCTCCATTGATAGAAATGTTATTTATTGGTCCAGTGGTGAAGATTTTTGTTTTCTTTACATTGAGATTCAATCCATATTGAAGGCTGTGCTCTTTGATCTTCATCAGTAAATATTTTAAGTCTTCTTTGCTTACAACAAGCAATGTTGCATCATCTACATATTGCAGGTTGTTAATGAGTCTTCCTCCAATCCTGATGATACATTTTTCTTCATATAACCCAGCTTCTTGGATTAGTTGCTCAGCAGACAAGTTGAATAAGTATGGTAAAAGAAAGTGAGTAGTGTATATTAAGTGCTTTAACTTTGCTAAAAATAGCATTTTATATTTGTTTTTAAACTTCTGGCCCTAGTAAAACTGAGCATTTCAATTGACAAATAAATGTTATTATTTATAATTATTAATGCTAGAGATTCATTATAATATCTCATTTTATAATAAGTATATGAATCATAATGCCTGACAGTATATATGCACATTGGAGAAATAAATTGATATAAAAATATAACTGTGATCTATACTAAATAATTTCAAAATATTATTAAAATAAAAAATGTTTTAAAAGTAAATTAGTAATGGAGTGTATAATAAACAAATATTAACATTTTATGATATATGTAAATTTAATTAAATGTAAATAAATTCCTGTTTGGTTATTGGGGTTTCATATATGATTATATAAGAAATATGATTTTACATGAAATACGATTCCTCAGCTCCAAATGTTTGGGAGCTACCTGTATGGAAAATATGAAACCATTTAAACATTTTGTTTAGGATCTTATTTGAATTTTGATAACTTATGAAGATTGCTATTTGTGATAAATACTTAAATGAGAACCATAAGATAGGTGGTTCCAAGCCACCAACTGTTCCATGGAAGAAAGATAAGGTTCTCTGTTCCTGGTAAGGTGTACAGACTTAGAAACACTATACAGAGTTGTTGAGTCAGAACTGACTTGACAGCACTCAACAACAGCAACAACAATTAAGACTGTTCAGTGAACTTGCCCAGTGAAAGAGTCTTCCTGCAGAGCCTTCTCATTGCATAATACAGTAGCTGGAATCCTGATCCCCGTCCAAAATCTGAGGTGGGAAATTTCCACTTGAAAAGACAAGTAGACCATCCTGGAGCAGCTAGAGGAATATAAGATACTTCTTGAAAGAAAGACCAGCAGGAAAAATAACAGCAGTCTGATTGACTACCACAAGAACAAGCAAGTTGTTCACCCAGGAGCCATCAAGGCAAGAAATCAACTCCCCTCAGGGCAAACCCCCTCCCAAGACTGAAACTCACAAGGAATACATGAGCAGGCATGTAATCTTGGTGGTGACCACATTTGTTTACCGATAAGGGGAACTGGGGGAAAACCAGCAATGAAGCTATGATCTAAACCCAACCATTTTCACTAGATTCCTGTCAACCTGGATTGAGACCTGTTATAGCGAGACCTGGGGACCTGAACCCATGGACAGGGACATAGCCACAGAGGACTAGAGTGGAGAGTGAAGCATCCAGCTGATATGAAGTGTGGAGAGATGTACAAGAACACCCATACTTGCAGATAGCACCCATTTGACCTAGCTTCAATGGCTGGATGATCAGAATTTGACTAGAGGAATAAAGTAGAGGAAAAAAAGTGTACTCCACCACAATTTGATGAATTTGACCTATAATTATGAATGTAGTAGTTTAAAAGAGTGAACAAATCTTTATAGCAAGGATTATTCCCGCCTCCTCTGTACACAGGGTTGACAGGAATGGACAAGTTAGACATGGCTACCCAAAATGGGTGGATGCAAAGGCATGAAGTGACCGGCTTACAAGTTTTTAAGAGGGAGTCTAGTTTCAGAGGGTGCGAGGGAAGGTAGAATCTCCACTGAGTGGTTTCCAACCTGTCTAGATGGGGCTGTTGAAAGGAGATAAGACTCTTGTGGTTCAATAGTGAATAATTGATATCAGGACAGATTGTGAATATTGCAAATGTAAAGGTAGACATTTTGTAACAAAAGGAGGGGAGTGGTTGATCTTGCGATCCAGGAGTGGAGGACCCTGGAACCATCAAGGGAGAAGAGCGGAGTGCGAGACCTTATCCAGAGAAGCAGTGATGCCAGAGATGGAGCAGAGATAATGACATGGAGAGACAGAGTGGCTGGGGACTCTAGACTCAAGGAGGGAGAAGGGCTGCGTGCCGGTGGCTGGAGAGCAGGCTTGCAAGGTATACCCGTTGGTTGTTTGAATGATTATATATTCCTAAGTGCTTCCATGTACATCCAAACAAAAAGCAGAGGGAATGGAGGCAAATACTGTTGAATGATGATGCATGAAGGGGATTGTAATCATTGTAATGAAACAAAGTACAATAGGATGAGTGTTAAGCTAATGTTCTCCCAAGTAAACTATCACTCAATTCACAATAAAATTTTTTTAAAAAAGACTGTTCAATGAAAGATTTAGTAATGTGGGTATAATGAAAGGCAAAGGAGTCTTAGTGGGGCGATGTATGAAAAATACTAGAGTAGTTTTAATTTTTTTATTTCACACAAGGAAGCTGTTGCACTCACCTAAAATTTCCCTTCTGTCTCATGCACAGAACCTACCCAATATTCTATTGAATTGGAAATATTGATGAATAAACAAGATGAGTTAAAAGGCCCTGAAGGCTTAGATTTTAAGGGATATGTAAACAGATTTGCAAGGTGAATTGTCTTAATTTCACCTTTGTTGTTGTTAAGTGTTGTGGAGTCAATTCTGGCCCAAGATGACCGTGGATAGAGTTTTGAAGGAGCGGCTGGTGGATTTGAACCACTGACCTTGTGGTTCAAACTGATCTTGTGTTCCAGCACATTATCCTGCAGCATGTAATTATTATTAATTACTTAATAATAAGGAATTAATTATCCTGCAACATGACTTATTATTAGAAGAAATCCATTTACTACTAAAAAATCCATTTACTAATGGAGAATATTTTCTCCATTAATTTTGTTAGTGTCTCTTCTTAGATACCTCTAATAATGGGATTTTTTCTATATTTCGTGACCACGCTGTCCACTGTGGTGAATTATTATTCATATGATTTTTCTTGATTCAAATTGAAATTGTCCTTTCTCTCAACAAGTGATGCCAGATAGATCTACCTATACTGTCTAGCCACACAGAACAAGTTCTAACTTCTCTTCAATTGAGTAAGGTCTCACAGGTTGGATATGCACTGGACTGCCAACTGCATTTTGGCAGCTGCTCCTAGGGTAAAAGATGATGTTTACTGTTCCCATAAAGATTTACAGCCTTAGATACCCTATAAAAGGTCATTATGAGGCAAATTAATGCATGGCAGTGAGGCTTTATTTTTACAAAATATTCAGGAAGGTCTTACATTTATTCTCCCTGGTTAATATCAGTAAGTGATTATATAGATTGAATATCTCCATTCACTGGTCCCTGGCCTGATTTTTTCCTGTGATATGGTTCTCTCTTTGGCTGGTTCTGAAACATATCTGTAAATTTTCTTAGGAGTTCAAAACAATCCCGACTTTCAAGTAACAATTCCATGTTCCTTCTTAAGTAGAAAACATTCCTTAACTTCGTCTTTTTTTTCTATCAGGTCAATTGCTGGCCTCTAGGCATGCTTGTAGGAGTCCTAGTGTGGCCCTATGGGTTAATATGCTGGACATCAAAGTCGATTTGAACAACAATATCAGAGGTTCAAGCTCACCAGCCACTCCTCAGAAACCCTATATATGGTCACAATAGATTGGAACCAACTCGACTGCACCTAACAACAACAAACAACAGGCTTACTTGTACACCATCTTGTGTGAAATTTCAGACTGCAAGAATAACATACAGGGAATCCCTCACTTCCAGCTTTCCCTGGGAACGTCAGTACAGCCCACTAAGATGGTGTTCACAATTATGCAAGTAAGAAAAAAACACCTCATCAGCTATCCTCCTCCAGTCGTGTTGCATTAAGAAGAGTGTACCATCATCCCTCCTCCATTTACAAACCTTCTTCTTCCACAGGTCCCTAAACCAGGATCCCTGGTAGCACAGTGGTTAAAATGCTCAGCTGCTAACCTTGAGTTGACTGTTTGAACCCACCAGCTAATGGGGGAAGAAAGATGTGGCAGACTGTTTCTATAAAGATTTACAGCCTTGAAAACCCTAGGGGACAATCCTACTCTGTCCTATAAAGTTACTAGGAGTTAGAATAAACTAGACCGTAATAGATTTTTGAAACCATAGGGGAATAGCAAGCATAATGAGTCACCTTAAAGGGTAGCATGCTTACATGCAAACCAAATAATCAAGCAGGGTTGGATAGGCAACATCAACATACTTGCTAGGGTTTAAGATTTGTTGTTTGTTGTTAAATGCTTTCAAGTCAGTTATAACCCATAATAACTCTGAATAGGGTTTCCAAGGAGCAGCTGGTGAGCTTGCACCACCAACCTTTGCAGTGTAGAGCATTAACCCACAGTGCCATACCAGATAGTCAATTTAAAACTTAGAAAGGATAATAGGTGGACTTCTTTCCTATGCCAAGACATAAATTCCCTAATAATGTTTTGTTTTGTTTTGTTTTTCCATAAGAGTAGCACTTACTGTGAAACACTAAATGCCATTAAGCAGACGAGGAAATTCCCTGTTACATGTTGCTGTTACTTTGCATTGACTCTATTCCAACTTAAGGTCACCTCACATGTGTTAGACTGGAACTGAGTTTTTGAAAGCAGACCACTGTGGCCTGTCTTCTGAGGTGCCTATGCGTCGGTCCAAACCACTAACTCTAAATTTACTAGTTGAACATTTGTGCCACCCAGAGGCTGATGACTTTCCAATATTAAATTAACAGTTTGTCCAATACTCATGGAAGTCTTGGTGTGGCGATGCAGGATAAGCACTGGACTATAAGGGCGGTTTGAATTGCAAGGTCAGCAGTTCAAACTAACCAGCTTCTCCTCAGTAACCTTATTAGGTTGGCTATGAGGTGGAAACAACTCAATGGCAGTTGAAATGCAACAAAAACAACCAATAACCATGAAATAATATTTTGAATTATTTTTACCTTGGAAACTGCCATCTAAGGGAAGAAAGAAACATTTATATTTATACATTGACTATATTTGGAAATTTTAATATTCAATTTATTTTGTTTATGGTATGATTTATTCCTCAAGAATATTTTGTAGGTACCTAACACAAGTCATGGGCTTTTCATTAGCCTCTTATGCATGTGAAAATTGGACAATGGATAAGGAAGATCATAGAAGAATTGATGTATTTGAGTTATGGCATTGAAAGAGAATATTAAAAGTACTATGGACAAACAAGTCTATGCTTGAAGAACGAACAAGTCTGTGTTGGAAGAAGTACAGCCAGAATGTTCCTTAGAAGCCAAGCTGGACAGATTTCATCTCTCATATTTTAGACATATTATTTGGAGGGACCAGTACCTGGAGAAAGACATGCTTGGTCAAGTGAAATTTCAGTGAAAAATAGGGAGACCCCCCAATGAGGTGGATTAGCATACTGCCAACAGCAATGGGCTCAAGCATAGCAACAATTGTGAGGTTGGTGCAGGACCTGGCAGTGTTTCCCTCTGTTGTGCAAAAGGTAACTATGAGTTGGAACCCACTTGATGATGGTACCTAACACCAACAATTACCCCTGTTTTTGTAGCATACTTATTCAATATGTATATTGAGCAAATAATCTGAGAAAAATGTGTCACTAGGATTGAAGGAACATTGAATAACAACCTTTGATATGCAGAAGATACAATCTTGCTGGCTGAAAGGAAAGAGAATTAAAAACACTTACTGTTGAAGATCAAACACCACTGCCTTCTGTCTGGGTTGCACCTCAATGTAAAGAAAACAAAAATCCTTTCAATTGAGGTAATAAGTAACAGCATGATAAAGAGAGAAAAAAGAAATGGTCAAAGACTTAGTTTTCCTTGAATCCACTATCAACACTCATAGATGCAGCAAAGAATCAAATTCTTTGTTCAAGAGCAATGAAATTAGTTTAAGGACTAAGGTGCCCCTGACCCAAGCCATGATATTTTCAATAACCTCATATATATGTGAAAGTTCGGCAATGAATAAGACCATAGAAAAATTGATGCATTTATAGTGTTAGAGAAGAATATTGAAAGTAGCATGGACTACAAGAACAATAAAACTGTGTTGAAATAAGTACAGCAAAAGTACTCATTAGAAACTGGGATGGCTGGACATTGTCTCTCATACTACTACAGACATGTTTGGGTAGGGACCAGTCCCTGGAGGACATCATGCTTGGTAAAGTGGAAGGTCAGCAAAAAAGTGGAGGATCCCCAACAAGGTGGAATGGCACAGTGGCAGCAATGAATTCAAATGTAACAACAGTTGTGAGGATGGTTCAGGACCATGCAGTGTTTCATTATGTTGTACATGGGGTCACTATCAGTTGAAACAAGCTCAGGGGCACCTAACAACAACAACATTATCCTGGTTGAATACATATCAGAATCTGAGACTGAGAAATCCAAGCAATCTATTCTTGGTGAGAAAAGCATTTTGTAACAAATTGAGATTCATTCATCATCTAATTTAAACACAATGTTTGTGCCAATTTATACTCTGTGATGTGGTTGTGATTCTATAATATCTTCCTCAAACTAATATTATCTCTTCAGGTATTATTTTTGTTGTTAGGTGCCATTGTGTTGGTACTGACTCATAGTGACCCTATGCACAACAGAATGAAGCACTGTCCTGGACTGTGCCAAACTGACAATCATTGCTATGTTCCATCTCATTAAAGAATCTTCCTCTTTTTCTCAGAACCTCCACTTTACCAAACATGATATCCTTTTCCAGGGACTGGTCAATCCTGACAATAGGTCTGAAGTATGGTTTGTTCTTTTAGCAGTCCATGGAACTTTTAATATTTCCCCCAACACTATAACTCAAATGCATCAATTCTTCTAAGATCTTCTTTATTCACTATTCAACTTTCACATGCATATGAGGTTATTGGAAAACAAAACAACAAAAACAAA
>NW_006408714.1:4100947-4103273 GCF_000296735.1 Chrysochloris asiatica
GCACTTTGGACTTCTTCCTTCAGTATCACTGGCTCATGATCATATGCTACCTCTTGATATGACTGAACATCAACCATTTCTTTATGATACAATGACTCTGTGTATTCCTTCCATCTTCTTTTGGTACTTTCTGCATCATTCAATATTTTGCCCATGATTGTGGTGGTGTGCCGTGGAGTCCAGTCCAATTCATAGTAACTCTGCATATGGTTTCTGAGGCTGTAAATCTTTACAGGACAAGAAAGTCTTATCTTTCTCCCATGTAATGTCTGGTAGTTTTGAACTGCTGACCTTAACGTTAGCAGGCTGACTCATAACCACTAGAATCCTTCAATATTTCAAGTTGAGGCTTGAATTTCTTCTTCACCATTGTACTTCATGACTGATGTTGATATGCTCTTTTTGATGATGAATATAACGCCATTCCTCTTTAGTCTGTAATTTTCAGCGTTGTAAATCATGTGATTGTCAGATTCAAAATGGCCAATCCAGTCTATTTCAGCTCATTAATTCCTAGGATATCACTGTTTATGCATTCCATTTCATGTTTGACAGTTTCCACTTTTTCTAGATTTGTACTTTGTATAATATACATTCTAATTATTAATGATATTACAGCTGCTTCTCTTCATTTTGAGTTGTTCCCCATCAGCAAATGGTCCCGAGGGCTTTACTCCATTTGCATCATCGCAGTCAACTTTACTTTGAGGAGGCAGCTTTTCCTCATTTGTATTTTGACTGCCTTCAACCTGAGAGGCTCATCTTCCCACACTAAACATGATGCTCGTCATCATGTTTCAATATTCAATATTTTGGTGCTGACAGTGTTCCACTGCTATCCATAAGACTGTCAGTGACTAAATATTCAGAATTAGTCTGGTTCTCCTCTCTAGTCTGCCTTCATCTGGAAACTCAGCTGGAAAGCTGTTCTCCGTTGGTGACCAGATGTTATTTAAAATACCCTTGGCATAGCTTCCAGAATTAAAGCAACATGCAAGCCACCACAGTACAACAAACTGACAGATGAGTTGTGGAAGTGAAAGCCTACATCAGTTTAATTTAAGTGGAACATTTGTTTCACATACATTTATTTTTCATACTTATCTTGTTTATTGAGTATTCCATCCCTCTCACAGACTATAAATTCAACACAAGGCTTTGATTCTGTAGTAAGGTATATAGAGAGATAGATTGTAGCCACACTTTGTTGTTGTTCTTAGATGCAATAAAGTATTTGTGATTCATAGCAATCTCATTTGTTGTTGTTATTTTTAGGCGCTATCAAATATGTTCTGACTCAGAGCAACTCTATGCACAACAGAATGAAACACTGCCCAGTCCTGTGTCATCCTCACAGTGGTTGCTGCCACTGTGCCAATCTATCTAGTTGGAGGTTTTCTTCTTTTCTGCTGGACTTCAATGTTATCAATCATGATATCATTCTCCAGAGACTTGTCCCTCCTGACAACATGTTCAAAGTATGAGAGATGAAGTCTCACCATCCTAGCTTCTTAGGAGCATTCTGGCTGTACTGATTCCAAGACAGGTTTGTTTGTTCTTCTGGCAGTCCATGGTGCTTTCAATATTCTTTGACAATACCATATTCAAATGCATCTATTATTTGGTGGTCTTCCGTACTCGTGTCCAAATTTCCCATACATATGAGGTGATCGAAAATATCATGGCTTGGGTTAGACACACCTTAGTCTTCAAAATGACATCTCTGCTCTTTAACACTTAACAAAAGAGGTATTTCAAAGCAGGTTTGTCTAATGCAATATGTTGTTTGATTTCTTGACCACTGCTTCCATGAATGTTGATTGTGGATCCAAGCAAAATGAAATTTTTGACAACTTCAGTCTTTTCTTTGTTTGTCATGATATTATATATTCATTCAGTTGTGACAATTTTTGTTTTCTTTACATCGAGGTGCAACTCATAATGAAGACTTTGGCTTTCATTAGTATTTTAAATTATCTTTGCATACAGCAAAGTTGTGTCACGCGCATGTTGTTGCTGTTGTTGTTAAGTAACTTTGACTTGGCTCCAACCCATAGCCACCCTGTATAGGGTTTCTGAGGGGATGCTGGTCAGCGTATTCACATACATTTTTAAACTCACAATAAGAAACATTCATGGTGAAGTATAAATTGCAATGCAGTGTACAAATGTTCTAGTGTAGTAAAAAGTAACAACAATTTAGGAATTTTTCTCTTGAATAAAACATGTGAAGTCAATTTTAGTTTCTTCTGTGTCTTGCATATCAATTTCAGTTTTGATTAACACCAAATGATTTAGTTTCTAATCATTATCAACTATATATATA
>NW_006408714.1:4103423-4119786 GCF_000296735.1 Chrysochloris asiatica
ATGTGTGAGTAGTATTAGAAAACATGTTTTCCTCTTAAATATCCTATTGGACAACAAATAAGCAAATATTATCTGATCCATTAAAAACAACAACAACAACAACAACAAACAATTTTTGTAGGCATTTACAAATTTAGGAGTTTTGGTGGTATAGAATCAAAAATTGATAAATAATTAAAATGCTTGGCTGCAAACCAAACAGTCAGCCATTCAAATTCACCAGCCTCCTTGTGGAGAAAGATTTGCAGTCTGCCTCTCTAAAGAGTTGCAGCCTTGGAAACCCTATGGCACAATTGTACTCTGTCCTATAGAGTCACTATGATTTAGAATCGACTCAGTGGCAATCAATTTGGTTTGGTGTTGTTATTAATTACTTTATTCCTTAATAGTGATAATGGTGGTTATGTGCCATGGAGTCAGTTTGGACTCATATCGATGATTCTGTATAGAGTTTCCAAGGCTTTGGATCTTATTGGAGCAGAAAGCTTTGTCTTGGTAGATTTGAACTGCTGACTTTGCCATTAACAGGCCAATTTGTAACCCACTAAATTACCAGAGCTCCTTAATGTTTGTAAAAATGTATTTAAATATTCCAATAATTCAAAAGGTTTCTATGATGTCTTAGCTAAAAAGAAACAACACTGAGGTCAATAGAACCTAAGCTGAATCATGGCTTCACAGTTTTCTGCTTGTGTGACCTTGAGAAAAACTTAACATATTTTCATGTCATCATCTATAAAGTATCGTTATATCTTTAAGTGGATTTGAGGACACATGTGATGATTTATGAGACACAAGCAGTATTATCACTTACTTGGTTCATTTTTGCTAGAATTATTGAGTATAATTAACCACAAGAATAAAAACTGCAGATGTTTCAAAAGCATTTCTACATAAAAACAAATCTTCTCAAGAAATAAGGAAAATGTTGTATACATCTATTCTTATTAGGTTGAAGATTTAGGGGTGATGAATATTTAATGAGAATCAATTTCTATGCTCCTAATTGTAATACTCTCTCTTCTCTGTGTATCTTAATGGTCTAACACTGCTTACAAAAGTTGTCCATAATCTATCTCTCTACGTATAATACTACCCATTGTGAAGCCTACAGGCATTGTGTACAATAATGATTTGTATTTACAGCTCACTATTTGCCTGCATATTGCTAATTTTAAAATGAAAGAAGAGACCGTGTTTCAAAGAGGGAAAGCAAAAGAGCATACAGACAATGGTACTGTCCCATCATCAAGAATTCTTTCTTTTCTTTTCTTAAAGATGAACAATATGAGATATTTCTCTTAAATGTATCGAAAGGCAATGAACTCATTTGTATAACAGCCTCTTATTATCAAATTATCATTTATTAACATTTACATAATTGTAAAGAATTAAACTCCCAGTTCTATAGTAACTTATATTTCTTTGAAATGAAGATTATATTGAGATTCATGAGTACACTGACTCTGAAATTAGGACAAATCATCTGGGATGGGGGCTAAGGATGGTCAGAAGCCTTCACTAGAAAAGAACATTTGACTATGTACAAATGTTTCCATAAATACTAGTTTACAAAACAAGCAGAAACACTGTGCTCAATAAATCTAATTAGCAAGGTGTCCACTAAATTGGTCTCTTAACAACTTGTTAGTATTTTCTTGAAGTAGCTTTCCAAAAAAATTTTAAAGCATGCATTATTTGACCATTTTCAAATCCAGAAGGGCTAAATTTGGGTACTTTGGTTTTAACTGCAATTATAATTATTTCCTGAGAGAGCATTAAATAACGATTACATAGAACATTGTATAATATATGCTTAAACAATGAACTTGAAGATATGCAATAAACATCTATGTTATTTTAAAGTCTTTCGACTCTCAATTCTTTATTTGGTCCTTTAATTTTAGGAGGTAATATTGCATAGTGATTAAGAGTGGAAGCAAGACAAATCGGGATTCACATCTACACTCTGCATGCATTAGTTTTATGACCATGGTCTGTTTTTGTTGTTGTTGTTAGGTGCCATCGAGTCAGTAGAGACCTTATGCACAGCAGAACAAAACACTGCCCGATCCTGGGCCAACCTCACTACCCTTGCCATGCTTGAGCCCATTGATGCTGCCACTTGGCCAGTCCATCTCGTCGGGGATCTTCCTCTTTTCCTCTGACCCGCCACCTTACCAAACTTGATATCCTTCTCCAGTGACTGTTCCCTCCTGACTATATGTCCGAAGTAAGAGAGATGAAATTTGTCCATCTTGGCCTCTAAGGAGCACTTTGACTGCACTTCTTCCAAAATGGATCTATTGGTTCTTTTGGCAGTCCACGGCACTTTCAGTATTCACCTCCAACACTATAGCTCAAAGGCATCAATTCTTAATGGTCTAGAAAAAGAAATTTTGAATCTTGAATTCTGTCTATAAACTGTGATCAATAATAGCACTATTTGTTGTTTGGTGTTGATAGGTATCCATGCAGTCAGTTCTGACTCATAGAGATCTTATTTATGTACAGCAGAACAAAACATTGACAGATCCTGTGCCATCATCGAATCGTTGTTATATTTAAGCCCATTTTTGCTATCACTGGGCAAATCCATATCATAGGGGGTCTTACTGTTTTTCACTGACCCTCCACTTTGCAAAATATAATATCCTTCTCCAGGGACTAGTCCCTCTTAATAATATTTCTGAAGCATGAGAAAAGAGGTCTGGCCATCCTGGCTTTTAAGGAGCTTTCTGGATGTACTTCTTCCAACACAGATTGGTTTGTTCTTTTAGCAGTTCATGGTACTTTTAATAATCTCCTCCAACACCATAACTCAAATGCATCAATTCTATGATCTTCCTTATTCACTGTCCAACTTTCACAAGCATATAAGGTTATTGAAACTACCATGGGTTGGTTAAGCGCACCTCAGTCATCAAACTGACATCTTTGCTCTTCAACACTTTAAAGAGGTCTTCTGCAGCAAATTTTCCTAATGAAATATGTCATTTGATTTCTTGACTACTACTTCTATGATTGCTGATAGTGAATTCAAGCAAAATGAAATATTTGACAATGTCAATATTTTCTCCATTTATATGGATGTTGTTTATTTTCCAAGTGGTGAGGGTTTTTGTTTTCTTTATATTGAGGTGCAACCCATACTGAAGGCTGTGGTATTTGAACTTCATCAATAAGTATTTTAAGTCTTCTTCACTTTCAGCCAGCAAGGTTGTATTATCTGCATATCGCAGGTTATTAATGAGTCTTCATACAATCTTGATGTCACATTCTTCTTCATAAAATCCAGCTTTTTGATTATTTGTTCAGTATAAGATTGGATAAGTATGGTGAAAGAATATAACCCTAATACACACCTTTTCTGATTTTAAACCAACCAGTGTCTCTTCAAAGTACTTTTTGTTGGTTTATAGAATCTCATAAGGTTTCCTATAAGTGAGTGAGACACTGCTTTAAGGGCTTAGCTAGGCATACTGTAGGATCCCAGTGAGTGTCAGATCCTCTTATTTATCTTCAGTAAACTCAGCCTGTTGGATAAGCTCTAGACTGATAATTGCAATCAGCAGTTCAAACACACAGACCACTCCTAGTAAACTTTATATACGATTTGAGTAAGAACCAACTTAACGGCACCTAACAATAACAAGTTCAGCCTAATTGACTGAACAGAAGTTTTGTGTCACAACTACACAAGGACCCATATACACAAAGTTGGAAAAATAAACTTATTATTTCATAATTTGCTTTCAAAAGAAGTAGTAAATTGTTGCAACAATTAAGAAAGAGTTTAGTAGTAACAGAAAACAGAATCCCAGAACCCCATATTTTAACTTACATATACAATACAAATTAATGAGCTGTGCTGGCATTAGTATCCATTCTGATGCTAAGTGATACTATCAGTGACTTCAGAATAGACTAGCTAACTACTTCTGGGTGCAGGATTTCTTTTGGGGATGATGGAAATATTCTGGAATTAAATAATGATCACATTGCATAATGAATATACTTGTTTT
This sequence comes from Chrysochloris asiatica, assembly GCF_000296735.1. Classification (NCBI taxonomy): domain Eukaryota; kingdom Metazoa; phylum Chordata; class Mammalia; order Afrosoricida; family Chrysochloridae; genus Chrysochloris; species Chrysochloris asiatica. The sequence goes on from NW_006408714.1 coordinate 4,107,449, forward strand.
TGTTGTTAGGTGCCATCCAGTTGATACCAACTCATAGCAACCTAATGCATAGCAGAACAAAACACTGCCTGATCCTAAGCTAACCTCATTACTGTTTCCACGCTTGAGTCCATCAATGCTGCCACTTGGCCAAGCCATCTCATTGGGGGTCTTCCTCTTTTCCTATGACCCTCCACCTTACCAAACATGATATCTTTCTCCAGTGACTGATCCCTCCTGACAATATGTCCAAAGTATAAGAGATGAAGTTTGCCCATCTTGGCCTCCAAGGAGCACTCTGGCTGTACTTCTTCCAACACAGATCTGTTGGTTCTTTTGGCAGCCCATGGCACTTTCAATATTCTCCTCCAACACCATAACTCAAAAGCATCAATTCTTCTACAGTCTTCCTTATTCACTGTCCAGCTTTCACATACATATGAGGTTATTGAAAATACCATGGCTTGGGTCAGGCACACCTTAGACCTCAAGCTGACATCTTCACTCTTCAACACTTTCAAAAGGTCTTGCACAGCAAATTTGCCTAATGCAGTATGTCCTTTGATATCTTGGCTGCTGCTTCCATGAGTGTTAATAGTTGATCCAAGAAGAATGAAGTCCTTGGCAACTTCAATCTTTTCTCCGTTCATACGAATCTTGTTTATTGGTCAAGTGGTGAGGATTTTTGTTTTCTTAACATTGAGATGTAATCCATACTGGAGGCTGTGGTCTTTGATTTTCATCAGTAAAGGTTTTAAGTCCTCTTCACTTTCAGCAAGCAAGGTTGTGTCATCTGCATATCGCAGGTTGTTAATGAGTCATCCTCCAATCCTGATGCCATGTTTTTCTTCATAGAACCCAGCTTCTCGGATTATTTGTTCAGCATACAGGTTGAATAAGTATGGTGAAAAAATACAACCTTGTCACATACCTTTCTCAATTTTAAACTATTCACTCATCTCTGCCAAGAAATTTGGAAGACAACTATCTGGCTGACTGATTGGAAGAGATCCATATTTGTGCCCATTCCAAAGAGAGGTGACCTGAAGGAATATGGAAATCATTGGACAATCTCTTTAATATCCCATGCGAGTAAAGTTTTACTAAAGGTAATACAGAAATGGCTGTAAGCATACATTGACAGAGTACTTCCAGAGGTTCAAGCCAAATTCAGAAGAGGCCGTGGAATGAGGGCTTATCATTGCTTATGTCTGATGGATCTTGGCTGAAACCAGAGAATATCAGAAAGATGTTTACCTGTGCTTTATTGACTACACAAAGGCTTTCAATTGTGTGGATCATGACAAGCTATGAACAACATTGTGAAGTATGAGTATTCCAGAACATTTAATTGTGCTCATAAAGAATCTGTACCAGGACCAAGAGGCAGTTGTTCTAACAGAACATGGGAACACTGAATGGTTTAAATTAATATACTAAAACCCATTAAAGTGTGTATTTCAAAGTGATGAGCTTTATGTATGATAATTATTTCAGTAAAATAACAATTATATATGGGGAAGATGCACCACTAACTTAATTTTTAAGGTTTTTTCTAAAGATTTAATTCAGTTCTAATGGAAGAGATTAATTCCTCAAATGGAGATTTTAGCATGGTTATGTGGGTTGTTGTTTTTTTCTTTTCCCATTATACTCAGATTTCCAAAAGTAATCTTTAGATATATTTCTGCTTTCCCAGTGGAAATCCTTAAAAGTTTGTGAAGTTAAAACATCTGCTCAGGATTGCCTAAGATAATTGCCTTCAAGCTCTATTAATCTTTATTATTATTTTATGTCTTTTTTTTTTTTAAGAGCGCATTATAGTCCTATTACTTTTAACTATATATTTGAAATAGAAATATTAACATGTAGTTTTTAATAGCCAAATGTAGGCCATTTGGTTTTCCCTCTTATTATAAATATTAATATGTTCAAAGGATTTTCTTAGTATTTAAACAGTGAGATGGAACCTAAGGAAACTGCCGAGTTTTCCTGTCAGGGTTGGTAGTGTCCAATTTGAAAATTCATAAAGTAATTTTTTCTTCTGTTGTTAGTCAAATAGGATTTTGTTGTTGTTATTGGTAGGTGCTGTTGAGTCTGTTCTGACTCAGAACAACCATATCCAAAACAGAAAAAAGCATTGCCCAGTCCTGAACCACCTTCACAATTGTTATGTTTGAGCCCACTGCTACTGCCACTGTGTCAATCCATCTTTTGGGTCTCCCTCTTTTTCACAGATCTTCCACTTTATCAAGCATAGGCTCCTTCTCCAGGATAACATGTCCCAAGTCTCACCATCCTGGATTCTAAGTAGCATTCTGACTATACTTCTTCTAACAGAGATTTGTTTGTTCTTCTAACAGCCCATGGTATTTTCAGTATTCTTCTCCAACACCATTATTCAAATGCATCAATTCTTCTGTGGCCTTTCTTATTCCTGGTCCAACTTTCACATGCACATGTGTTGATTGAAAATACCATGGCTTGAGTACTTAGTCCTCAATTGGATAACTTTGCCTTTGACAACTTGAAAGATGTCTGTTGCAGCAGATTTGCCTAAAGCAATATATAATTTGCTCTCTTAACTACTGCTTCCATGAGTGTTGATACAAACAAAATGAAGTCTTGGGCAACTTTAATCTTTTGAACATTTATTATGATATTATGTATTGGTCCTTTTGTGAGAATTTTTGTTTTTTTTACATTAAGTTATAATCCATGCTGAAGTCCGTCATCTTTGGTCTTCATTAGTAAGTAAGTATTTCAAATCCTCTTTGCTTCCAGGAAGCAAGATTGTCTCATCTGCATATTGAAGGTTTTTCTCCAATCCTGATGGCGTGCTCTTTCTATAATCCAGTTTCTCGGATTATTTACTCAGTATACAGATTTGTTGTTATGTGCCGTGGAGTCGGTTCCAACTCATAGCAACCCTCACAGGGTTTCCAAGGCTGTTAATCTTTACGGGAGCAGAATGCCTCATCTTTCTCTCGCAGAGCAGCTGCTAGTTTCAAACTGCTGACCTTGCGGTTCGCAGCCCGATCTGTAACCACTGCACTACCAGAGCTTAAGTATGATGAAAGGATACAACCATGCCACACACTTTTCCTGATTTTAAACCATCAGTACTCCCTTGTTCTGTTTTAAGAACTGCCAGTTGGTCTACAAACAGGTTCCTCATGAGCAAAATTAAGTGTTCTGGAATACCCATTCTTCTTAATGATAAACCTAGTCTCCCAGCTTTCTTTCATACTAGTCATACTAGCTGTGAAATTCCTCTTATTCTGGTAAATGTAATAACATGGCATCTTCTCTATAGTAACAATTTCCATTCATATGGACACTATTCTACTTCTCTTTATATAAATATATGAAGTGTGTCAACACATGACTTTAGACCTTATATTACTTTTCTATTACTGCCATAAAATAATAGCATACATATATAGTTCTGATAAGGAGCTCTGGTAGCGTAGTGGTTACGACTTGGGCTGTGAACCGCAAGGTCAGCAGTTCGAAACTACCAGCTGCTCCGCGGGAGAAAGATGAGGCTTTCTGCTCCCGTAAAGATTTACACCCTCGGAAACCCTGTACAGGGTCGCTATGAGTCGGTTCCGACTCCACGGCACATAACAACAACAACAACAACATATAGTTCTGATAGGTTTCTCTGCTCCAAATTTCACAAAATCAAAATCAAGACGTGGATTAGTTAGGCTCTTCCTGTAAATCTCAGAAAAAAATCTGCTACCAAGCACATTTAGGTTTTTGGCTGAATTTAGTGCTTTGTGGTTCTAGGACTTCGATCTCTGTTTCCTGGCTAGCAGTTGAGGAGGGAACATTCTCAGTTTTTACAGGACTTTCTACTTTCTTGACTTGAGGTCTTCTTTACCTTCAAAGAGAGCAAAGATGGGTTGAGTTCTCACATTTCAAATCTCTCTGACCTTTCATCTGCTTCAACTCTCTTAATTTCTCTTCTAATTCAACTTTCTGTGGCCTGCAGCACAGAAGGATCTCTCCTTTAAGGCCCCATGGAATTAGATTTGTCCCACCCGGGTAATCAAGGATGATATTTTTATTTTAAATTCCAAAATATTAAATTTGCCGAGTCCCTTTCTCCGTGTAGCATAACCAATTCACAAGCTCAGATGTAAAATATTAGCCAATGCACCACTGTTCCTGTTACTGTTAAGTGATTTGAGGCAGTCCTGAATCTGAGAGATCCTGTGTAGGATTTCCAATGCTGTAAATTGTTGTGTGAGTAGAAAGCCTAGTCGCCTCATATTTCTCCCACAAAGCAATCTGTGTGCTTGATCCAGTGCTTATTATCTAAAGCCACCACACTCCTGATGCTCTACTTTTTTTTTTTTTTTTTTAATGCCCTCAAGTTGGTTTCCAGTCTCAGCAACCCTGAGCAGCTGGTGAATTTGAAAGCCTAAGACTCTCTTAATTCAAGTTTATTTTTATTCAGACTCACTAATCACACATATGGTTAGGGTCAAAGAACTGCTGTATGGGCAGCTAATGTAGGGACCAAGAGGAATAAAATTGATAATAGATTTATTTATGATTGTGATTGATCTTTATAGGTTGGCAGCACAAAAAGATGGTATTTGATTGTTTCCCAGCATGACGTTTAATTCATGCCTATTATAATTATCCTTGTGTGGCACTGTGGGCTAATGCGTTAGACTGCAAAGTCATTTGAACTACAAGGTCATCGGTGGTTCAAGCTCACCAGCTGCTCCTTGGAAACCCTATACCAGGTCACTATGGATCAGAATTGACTGGATGACACTTAACAACAACCTTATAATGTGTGCTTTTTAGACACTGGATTGCAGTCGGAAACTTTACTAACAAAAAATAATAGCAAAAATTGTTATCTAAACTAGAATGTGCAAGTTTTATTTCCTCAGGGCAGTGATTATTTGGTTCTGAAGTAAAATAAAATTTATATTGATAAGATGTTGTATGTGTATTATGTCAGTTTATTATTCATATGATAGAAAAATCACATATGTTTGCCTATGAAAATAAATTCCCATCTTAACAGGCAAATAACAATTAAGGTCCTCTAACAAAATTTCATAGACTAATTGAAATGACATAGTATGTCCTTTTCATGGTCTTTCCCCACATACCAACTTGGAATTTGAATCAAAGTTTGAATTGTTTATCATGACAAATTGAAGCCCATATTAAATTCCATCTCAAATTTAATATCTTAAAAACTGAGCTCAAATGTCAGAGCAATTGTGACGATGGCATAAGACTGCAGTAGTTTCTTCTGTTGGGCATAGTGTCGCTACGAGTTGGAACTGGCTGGATGGCACCTAACAACATCCTATAAAGCAAACAAAATACAAGAAACTTCTATCACTTGCATAGTATTTCCTAGCCTTCATTTTTATGTTAACTAGTTGAGATTTTCACAATAGTTCTTCCTTTATACATAGTTGTGCAAAGTGTAGATTCAATTATAAATCATCAAACTATATCATTTACAAAAGGAGCTTTGGTAGAATAGTGGTTTCGAATTGGGCTGCGAACCCTAAGGTCAGCAGTTCCAAACTACCAGCTGTTCTGCAGAAGAAAGATGAGGCTTTCTGCTCCAGTAAAGATTTACAGCCTCAGAAACCCTGTACAGGGTCACTATGAGTCAGAACCAACTCCACGGCACATCACCACCACCACCATCACCACCATATCATTTACAAAGCCTGTGAGATTTCATTGATTGCTGGTCTCTTGCCTCATTTTATATCTTGCTAAAAGGTTATATTTTCATTGATGAAAATCTACCAGGAGGCATAGAAATAGACATTATTGATGAAATGTCTAAATGGAAAAAATGCAATTGTGATTTATTGTGATCTGTGTTAAGGGCATCTGCACTAAGACTTCACATTTGAGAGGTAGCTGTATTTATCTTCTCTTGCTTATAAGCCAATATTTTAAAATACAGGTGATTGCTGCAGGATACTGAGATGAATATCTGAATTTCTGTCCATGAGGTAGAATGGCAACTCCTTATCTAAACTGCAACATGATTTTCCTCCAGGACTACTTGCATTTTTAGTTCTTCCCAGTGAAAGATGATGATGGAAATGGCTGCCTTTTATTGAAAGATCACTGTATCCCTAATCCTCTGGCCAGCATTTCATTGACATGGACTAATTTATCAGAACAATAATTGGTGCATTTGGCATAATTATCCCTATTTTATAAAATCTGAGGCAGAAGACCTTGTTTAATGTTCAAATATACTTTGTAACAGCAATGCTTTTAAACACTGATGCTCCCACCTCCCACATATCACTGGGTCATTAAAAGAAAGTACACAGGCATTCTCTAAATAAATATCACTGCTTTTTATTCATTACATGTCCACTTTCATACATCAGAGTATTCTCAGATCTCTTGGCATCCTGATGAGCTTCTTTATGTCACTTCATTGATACCATCTGCAAGGTTCCTGGTTTAGTCCCCCACCTCTACTAATCCCAGGATGATTTAAATATCCATGTTGACAATCTGTATTATATCACAATTTCAGTATATTTTTTATTGTTTTTCCAAAACTCTGTACAATCACCCAGCAAATGTATCTAAGAATGTGTCTAGAGTTTGTCATTATCCCAAAATGTCTCACATATGAAATAGCTCCAATTTCTCACCCTTATAAACCAATCATTGTTCCATCTATTTTCACTACTCTTTTTCTTTGCTTCACTGATATTTTCTATCCTCATATCTCTTTATTTTATCTCAACATCTAAGTTCTCTTATTTTTTCAGTTATTTTCCAATATTAGTAAATGATAATCAAACACTGACAAAAAAATAATATCATGCATCTTTATTCACAATGATGTGCTAGATACTTCATTACATGTGTGAGCCATAGGAGTGAGGTAAAATACATTTACAATACAGTAAGTAAGGAGCTCTGGTAGCATAGTGGTTACGAATCAAGCTGCGAACCACAAGGTTAGCAGTTCGAAACTACTAGATGTTCTGTGGGAGAAAGATGAGGCTTTCTGCTCCCATAAAGATTTACAGCCTCGGAAACCCTGTACAGGGTCGCTATGAGTCAGAACTGATTCCACAGCACAGAAAAACAACAACAAAATGACGTAATTGACATGAACAACTGAGTCTGCCTAAATTACTCCAAAGTCATATTCTTTTCACTGTGCCATGCTCTCTGTACAGCACAGATGCAATCCCTTAATTACCTCTCATCTTTTTGTGAAATGTCTTCTCTCTTGTCCTACAAAACTCTACATTTGAATTACAAGTAAAAATAAATACATTTTCTATGGAAATATCTCCATTATGATGCTGAAAACTAATCTATGGTAGGTGAAATCACCTTAGTTATTAGTGATTTACTGTCCCCCAGAAAAGATATACAGTATGTCATGGATTTGAAATTCCATGGGGTTTGCAATCAGGGGGAACTATCTTCTTGGGGAAGTTGATAATGAAAAACAGTTGTAAGAACAGTGCTAAAAAGTCACATCCTTAAATTACAACTGAACGTTCAATATTGTGTATTACCTTTTTCATTCACTTCAAATCTATTTCAAACTTTACTATTCTTTAGAATTATTTTATCCTTCAGGAAAAAAAAAGTACATATCAAAGTGCACATATTCACATACAGATAAAGAACTTACATACTACTTCATGAGGAGAATTAAGATTTTCAGGCAAGAGATTTCTCAGTGATCTATGTAACTCCTCATTTTTATCCTCTTATACTGAAATGACAGAATCTCAGACTGCAGGTGAAGAGGGATACATTTCTACTGTGATGGAAAAGAAAAAGTGAGGAGAACCCTAGACAGGGTCACTATGAGTCAGAACTGATTCGACAGCACTTAACAATAACAACATAGGAATCTACAGCCATCTTCACTTTTTACTTCACATTAGAGTAGAAAATGTACCCCTCTTCACCTGCAGTCTGGTATTATATTTTGATTCATCAAGTTTCTGTATGTTCCATTTATCTCTTTTATTCCTTCAGTTTTTTCACTAAGTCAATGCCTATATACTGTTAGATACACTTTGCCTATAATAGAAAATAAAACTACCAGTGGCTTAAACAAATCAAGGTTAATTTTCCCACCTAACAAAAAATCTGGAACTAGACAGTTACTGTCAAAGGTTTAGCACCTTAGAAATGCCTGGAACCATGTCTTTTTAATAATTTTGGCCTTTGATTCACAATGTCAATATGCAGATGTGGCTTCAGGCATCACACCATTTTAGAAGCATCCCAAAGAATTCCACTTTGGTCAAATTGGTTAGATCTCTTTCACAGGGACACAGAAGCTGATTTACAGACTGGGAAAGAGAAGTTTTTCAAACCTCAGTACTGGATGTAGAAAAAACACAAAAAAAGTGAATTGGGAGGAGGTACAGAGTATATAGTGTTGGAGGAGAATATTGAAAGTGCCATTGGAAAACAGATCTGTGTTGGAAGAAGTGCAACCAGAGTGCTCCTTGGAGGCCAAGATGGCCAAATTTCATCTTTCATATTTCAGACATATTGTCAGGAGGGACCAGTCGATGGAGAAGGATATTATGTTTGGTAAGGTGGAGGGTCAGAGAAAGAGAGGAAGACCCCCAGCAAGATGGATTGGCCAAGTGGCAGCATTAATGGGCTCAAGAGTGGCAACAATTGTGAGGTTGGCTCAGGATCGGGCAGTGTTTCGTTCTGTTGTGCATAGGGTCGCTATAAGTCGGTACCAACTCGATGGCACCTAACAACAACAACAACAACAGAGTTAGCCAAATTACAGCATCTAGCATAGCATATGTGCATATTCTATCTTCTTCTACTACCACTTGTCTGCCAGTTTTTGTACTGTGATGGCTTATATGTTGCTGTGATTCTATTACCTATGACACTGGTATTTTCAATACCAGGAGGGTCACCCACAGTAGAGAGCTTTCAGCAGAACTTCCAGACAAACACAGACAAGGAAGAAGTAGAAATGGACTACTTCCGAATATCTGTTGTTGTTAGGTGCCATCCAGTCGGTGCTGACTCATTGTGATCCTATGCACAACAGAACGAAACCCTGCCTGATCCTGGGCCAACCTGACAATCATTGCTATGTATGAGCCCATTGTTGCTGCCAACTGTGTCAATACTTCCAGTTGGGGTTTTCTTGTTTTTCTCTGAACCTCCATTTTACCAAACATGATATCCTTCTCCAGGGACTGGTGAATCCTGACAATAAGTCTGAATTATGAGAGACAAAATCTAACCATCCAGGCTTCCAAGGAGCTTTCTGACTGTACTCTTCAAACACAGATCTGTTTGTTCTTTTGGCAATCCATGGAACTTTTAATATTCTCCTTTAACACTATGATTCAAATGCATCACTTCTTCTATGGTCTTCCTTATTCACTGTCCAACTTTCATATGCATATGAGATTATTGAAAAAAAACATGGCTTGGGTCAGGAGCACCTTAGTACCCAATCTGGCATGTGTAATATTGAACACTTTAAAGAGGTCATGTACAGCAGATTTGCCTAATGCAAAATATTGTTTAATTTCTTGACGGCTGCTTCCATGAGTATTAATGGTTGAACCGAACACTTAGTCAATGAAAATCTTATGAATAGCATTGGAGCACTGTCAGCTCCAAAATATTGAGTATTGAAACATGATGAAAAGCACCAGAATACTGTCAGGAATAGTGACAGAAGATGAGCCCCTCAGGTTGGAAAGCACTCAAAATACAATTGGGAAAGTACTGCTTCTTCAAAGTAAAGTTGACTGTGGGGAAGTGAATGGAAGAAAACCTTCAGGACTTTCATTTGGTGATGGGGCACAACTCAAAATGAAGAGAAACAACTGTAAGTACCCATTAATAATTGGAACATAGAATGTACTGAGTGTGAATCTAGGAAAGTTGGAAATTGTGAAAAATGAAATAGAATGCATAACCATCAATATCCTATGCATTAGAGAGTCGAGATGGACTGGCATTGGCCATTTTGAATCTGATAATCATATGATTTACTATACAGGGAATGACAAATTGAAGAGGAATGGTGTCACATTCATCATCAACAAGAATGCATCAATATCTGTCTTGAAGTATAATGTTGTCTGTGATAGGATAATGGCCACATGCCTACAAGGAAGACCAGTTAATTCCACTATTATTCAAATTTATACACCAATCTCTAAAGCCAGTGATGATGAAATTGAAGAATTCTACCAACTTCTTCAGTCTTAAGTTGATCAAAAACACAATCAAGATGTATTGATAATTACTGGAGATTGGAAAGCAAAGGTTGGAAACAAAGAGGAAAGATTATGATAGAAAATATGGCCTTAGTGACAAACAGTATGTTGAAGACAGATGATAGAATCTTGCAAGATCTTTTTTAAACAACATGAAAGACTATATACATGGACCTCACTAGATGGAATACACAGAAATTAAATTGAATGCATCTATAGAAAGTCATGGTGGAAAAGCTCCTTATAATCAGCAAAAGATCAGGGGAAGACTGTGGATCAGATCATCAATTGCTCATATGAAAGTTTGGGGGGAAGCAAAAGAAAATTAAAACAAATCCATGAGAGCCAAAATATGACCTTGAACATATTCCCCCTGAGTTTAGAGTTCATCTATAGAACAGATTTAATGCATCAAGACACTAAAGACAGAAAACCAGAAGAGTTGTGGGATGACATCAAGACCACCATACAGGAAGAATGCAAAAGTTCATTAAGAACACAAGAAAGAAGGAAAAGAACAAAACAGATGTCAGAAGAAACTCTGATATACTAAAGAAAATAAAAGAAATGCGGAAGTAAAAGAGCTGAACAGAAAATTTCAAAGGTTAGTTGGATAGTACAAACTCAAATATTATAAAGAAATGTGCAAAGACCTTGAGTTAGAAAACTAAAAGGAAAGAACAAAGTTAGCATTTGTCAAGCCAGGGTATTGAAGAAAAAATTCAAGCCTCGAATTGAAATATTGAAGGATTCTATGGGCAAAACAAAATCCTGGTGTGGTGCTGCAGGTTAATGGACTGGGCTGCATGATTGATTTGAACTGTAAGGTCAGTGGTTCAAGCTCACCAGTCTCTCATTGGAACCATTATACAGGGTCATAGGAGTTGGAACTGACATGATGGCACTTAACAACAACAACATGGGCAAAATATTGAATGATGTAGAAAGCATCAAATGATAATGGAAGGAATACACAGAGTCACTGTACCAAAATGAAAGGGTATATGTTCAACCATTTCAAGAGGAAGCACGTGATCAAAAGCAAGTGATACTGAAGGAAGAAATCCAAGACATTGAAGATATTGGCAAAGAACAAGTTACTAGGAACAGATGGAATACAAATTGAAATCTTTCAACAAACTGATGTGGCAGTAGAGGCACTCACTCATCCATGCCAAGAAATTTGGAAGACAACTACTTGGCCAACTGAATGGAAGAGATCCATAATCGTGCCCATTACAAAGAGAGATGACCCAAGACAATCCAAAAATCATCAGACAATATCATTAATATCACATGCACATCAAATTTTTCTACAGAGTACTTAAAACACTTACTGATGAAGATCAAATTCCACATTCTTCAGTATGGATTGCCCCTCAATATAAAGAAAACAAACATCTTCACCACAGGACCAATAAACAACTTTGAAACTACCAGCCATTCCACTGGAGAAAGATGAAGCTTTCTTCTCCCGTAAAGATTTACAGCCTTGGAAACCCTCTGCAGGTTTGCTGTGAGTCAGAACTGACTCCATGGCACACCACCACCACCACCATATAAATGGTGAAAAGATTGAAGTTGTCAAAGACTTCATTATTTTGCTCAGATAAAACATACACTCATGAAAGCAGCAATCAAGAAATCAAAGGACATATTGTATTAAGCAAATCAAAGGACATATTGTATTAAACTTCTTTAAAGTGTTACAGAGCAAAAATGTCAGTTTGAGAACTAAGGTGAACCTGACCCAACTCATGGTATTTTCATTAACTTCCTATGCATGTGAAAATTGGAGGGTGAATAAGGAAAACCATAGAAGAATTGACACATTTGAGTTATGGATTTGGAGGAAAATATTAAAAGCACCATGGACTGTGTTTGAGGAAGTACAGCCAGAATGCTCCTTGGAATCCTGAATGGCCAGACTTCATCTCTCATACTTCTGACATATTATCCTGAGGTGCTAGCTCCTAGAGAAAGAGATCATGTTTGATAAAGTGGAGGGTCAGAGAAAAAGAGGAAGACCCCCAGCGAGATGGATTGGCCAAGTGGTGGAAATGACAGGCTCAGGTGTAACAACAA
>NW_006408714.1:4120296-4123329 GCF_000296735.1 Chrysochloris asiatica
TTATTTGTCCATAAGTCCATTTTCAACTCATAATAACCCTGCAGCAGAGTAGAACTATTGCATAGACTTTTCTAGGCTATAACCTTTGTTAGCGCATTACCAAGTCATTCTTCCAATAAGCCAATGGGTGGATTCAAACCACTAAGCTACTAACCCTTTGCCTTTCACCAATGTGTTCCTAAAGGGAGTCATTGCCTCAGCTAGACTACAGATTAAAGGATTGAATAGAGGAGGAATAAGAGAAAAAAAAAAAAAAAGTATTTTCAAAGTAGAGAAATAGGGAACCAACACAGAGTACTGCAATATTCCCTTACAGCTAACCTCTAATGTAGATGCTGCAGGGTGAAAGATAATGCGAATGGACAGGAAAGCAAAGACTGTTAATAACAGGATCCATCAAAATTTGATTCACCCATTTATCTTTTACTTTCTACAGAACTGGGAAAGGGTAGGCATCAAAATACATAAATTATCCATCATTGATAACAGTAGCTGCCACATTATAGGAATAAGGTGTAGGAAAAGAATCTGCTGACTCAGCAGTTAATCAAACTTCCTGGGAAGTTCGGGAAGATTAATCAGGATAGTATAGCGGAGCTCTTGGAGGGCTTAGCACATAGCTATTTCAAATAGGTGTATAAATACTTCAGCAGTAAACAACCATCAGAATCATTCTTTTGTGTGTTAAGCATTAGTCCATGATTTAGATTAAAATATTGCTAAATTTAATCATGGCTTTACTTTTAAATTAAAAAAAAATTTTGCTTTTAACTTGATTTACAGTAAAGCTGTGGCTCTGTAGGATAAGCACTAGACTGGTAACCACAAGGTTGGCAATTGGAGCCCAGCAATTTTGCATAATAAAGATGAGGGTTTCTGTTCCTATAAAGATGTTGTTATTATTATTAAATGCCTTCAAGTGGATTCCAACTCAAAGCAACTCTGTATAGGGTTTCCAAGGAGTGCTGATGAGTTTGAACTGTGGACACTTTGGTCCAAACCAACCTTGAGGTTGAGTAGTTATCCTATGGTGCTACACCAGGACTATAAAGATACACAGCCTCAGAAACCCTACATAGGGTTTTTATGAGTGGAAACTGACTCAACATCACTTAATAACAATTGTAATTTAACATTTTTTCTCTACTCTGTGTCTGTTGTGTATGTTCCGAGGACCAACATTCCATCTATCGATAAGTGAGTCAAGTGTTGGAATAAAACACAATAATATTTGGAATTATAATGCGAATTAGATTTACCATTTAGAATTAGAGTTATGGGATTCAAATATGGGTTCTGGCACCATGCAAACTGCATCATCAATCTAAATTGACCTACAAATCAGAAAAATCACATTTGTATAGAAATTTTCCATTTTCAAAGCACTTTCACATCACCAAATGTAATATTCACAGCAATAGAGTGAGGTAGATGAAGCAGGGACTCAGTCAAGTGACCCTCCATCAGCTGCAATATCACTACTAGCAAAAAAGGGGCAGACATTATCATTAATTTCAGTTTGTAAATGAGAAGTTTGAGACCTCATTGGGAGGGGAAAACAGATCTTGACAGTTAAAATGAGATTTGGTATTTCTGGACTGAAAAGTTAGACAAAATATATGTGGACATCAACTTTTAAAACTGAAGACTTTTCACAAGGATTCTCATTTCAATTTTCTGATTAAAGAGAAAAAAGAAAAAGCCTGGAAATTACTTTCTCCCAAAGTCTCTAAAGCTTATACATTTTGAAATTGGATTACTATTCCAAAAGTTTCTTTTCAGTACATCATTTTCACATCGTATTAAAGATTAGAATTAGGTTTTGAAATCAGTAGCTGAAGTGTGTCTATGTAGTGAAATCCTGAAACTAGAATACAAGTAAATATTTTTTACAGATATTGCTGTTGTCACCATTAAATTGTTGACTCATAGTCCTGCCTAGGGCTTCTGAGGAGCAGCTGGTGGGTTTGAACTGCTGACCTTTCAGATAGTAGTCTAGTGTTTATCCTAAGCATTACATCAGGTCTCCTTTTACTTTTGTTTAAGGTAAGTTGTTGTGAAGTGCTGTCGAGTTAGTTCCGATTCATAGCTATCTTGAATAGGGCTTCTGAGGATTGGCTGGTGGATTTGAACTGCCAGTCTTGCTCTTCAAACTGACCTGTGGTTAAGTGCTTCTTCTACAGCACCACAGGCAATAATAAAACACTAAATGAGATACAGACATTATGTGGGTAAAATAATATCCACTTTTACTAAAAGCTGTTTCAAAATACTTTTGTTGTTATTGTCATTAAGTGCTGTTGTTGTTGTCATGTGCCATAGAGTCGGTTCCAACCCATAGCAACCCTGTATAGGGTTTTCGAGGGTGTAAATCTTTACGGGAGTAGAAAGCCTCATCCTTCTCCTGCGGAGCAGCTGGTAGTTTCGAACCGCTGACCTTAAGGTTCACAGCCCGATTCGTAACCACTACGCTACCAGAGCTCCTTCAGAGAGTAGAATAAACTCACTGATCATTCAACAAGTGGGAATTAAATGATTACATTAAAACAATACATGGTTACATTAAAAAGACAAATGGAATAAAAAAGATAGCAAGGACTGAGGATAATTTTTAAAGATATAGAATGTAAAGGTTACCACTATCTGTAAATGTAAAAAAGCAAATTAAAGAGCAAAGAATGCACATTTTCTAGAGAAATCAGAAGATATAGCACACATAACTGGTAATTATTTATATACACAGGATTAGGAAATATGGCAAAGGCAGTATCAAATTTGTAAGTTATACAAATAAATGTGAAAGCATTTAATTATTCCATTAAAAACAGAGATATTTTATTTCATTTAGCAAGGCTCATTTATACACTTCACATATGTTGTTGTTGTTAGGTGCCATCGAGTCGGTACTGAACCATAGAGACCTTATGCACAGCAGAACGAAACACTGCCTAATCCTGGGCCAACCTCACTATTGTTGCCACGCTTGAGTCCATCGATGCTGCCACTTGGCCAATCCATCTCGTTGGGGGTCTT
>NW_006408714.1:4124309-4126175 GCF_000296735.1 Chrysochloris asiatica
TGGAAAGAGAAAGATGGTGTGCTGGTGGGCAGGTGCTGGCGGCCAGGAGTCAGGCTTGCATAATAAGCCTTTTGGGTATTTAAATGATTATGTATTCCTGAGTGTTTTTGTGCACATCTCCCCCAACCCCCCCCCAAAAAAAAAAATCCTGAGAGAATAACAGTAAAAACACTGTTGATGATGATGTATGGAGGAGATTGTAATCATTGTAATGAAATTATGAGTGTAAAACTGATATTCTGTCACTCAATTCACAATAAAAATTTAACAAAAAAACCTATCAATGATTTTGAAGTAAGAAGTCTAAGGTACACTGAAATCATTGGCAAAGAACAAGGCACTGGGAATAGATGAAATACAAATTGAAATCTTTCAACAAACTGATTTAGCACTGGAGGCACTTACTCATTTATGCCAAGAAATTTGGAGGACAGCTCCCTGGCCAACTGACTAGAAAAGATTCATATTTATGTCCATACCAAAGAGTGGTGTTCCAACGGAATACAGAAATCAACAGACATTATCATTATTATCCCATGCACGTTTTATTAAAGAAATTACAAAAATGACTGCAACTATACATTGACCAAAAACTTCCAGAGGTTCAAGCTGGATAAGGAAGACAATGTGGGATGAAAGATATCATTGCTGACTTTAGATGGATCTTGACTGAAAACAGAGAATACCAGAAAGATGTTTACTTGTGCTTTATTGACTAGACAAAGGTTTTGATTGTGTAGATCATAACAAACTATGGGCAACATGATAAAGTATGAGTATTCCAGAACACTTAATTGTGCTCATGAGGAAACTGCTCATATACCAAAGGCAGTTGTTCAAATTGAACAAGGGAATACCTAATGGCTTAGAATTAGGAAAGGTGTGCAACAGACTTGTATTCTTTCACCTACTTGTTCAATCTGGAAATCTGTATGCTGAACAAATATTCTGCAAAGCTGGAGTACATGAAGAAAAAATAACAGCATTAAGATTGGAGGACGACTCATTAACAATCTGCAATTTACAGCTGATACAACCTTGTTTGCTGAAAGCAAAAGGGACTTAAAATATTTACTGATGAAGATCAAAGACCAGCCTCCAGTATGGGATGAACTTCAATGTAGAGAAAACAACAGTCCTCACCACTGGACCAATAAACAACATTCATATAAATGGAGAAAAGATTAAAGTTGCCAAAGACTTCATTTTACTCGATTCAGTCATCAAAACTCTTGGAAGCAGTAGTCAAGAAATCAAACGATGTATTGCATTAGGCAAATCTACTGAACAAGAACTCTTTAAAGTGTTGAAGAGCAAAGATAGCAGTTTGAGGACTAAGGTGTGCCTGACCAAAGCCATGGTATTTTCAATAGCTTCATATGGATGTGAAAGCTGGACAGTGAATAAAGAAGACCATAGAAGAATTGATGCTTTTGAGTTGTGGTGTTGGAGGAGAATATTGAAAGTGCCGTGCACTGCCAAAAAAAACAACAGATCTGTGTGGAACAAGGTACAGCCAGAGTGCTCCTTGGAATCCAGGATGGCCAGACTTCATCTCTCATATTTTGGCCATATTATCAGGACACATCAGTCACTGAAGAACAATATTAAGTTTGGTAAAGTGGAGGGTCAGAGAAAATGAGGAATACCCCCAGTGGCAGCAGCAATAGGTTCAAGCATAGCAATGATTGTGAGGTTGACCAACGACCATGCAGTGGTTCCTTCTGTTGTGCATAGGGTCGCTATGAGTCAGTACTGACTGGATATTGTTGTTGTCAGGTGCCATCGAATTGGAACCGACTCACAGCGACCCCATGCACAGCAGAACGAAACAATGTCCAATACTGGGCCAACATCACTACCGCT
>NW_006408714.1:4127726-4128744 GCF_000296735.1 Chrysochloris asiatica
CTTCCATCTTTTCTTGATGCATTCTGCATAATTCAATAATTTTTCCCAGAGAATCTTTCAATAACTAAAGTCAAGGCTTGAATTTTTTTCTTCAGTTCTCCCAGCTTGAGAAATGCTGACCATGTTCTTCCTTTTTGGTTTTCTAATTCCAAAACTGACTGGATAGCACCTAACAACAAGGACAATGGGTGGACCTATAGATTATTGTGCTAAGTGAAATTAGCCAGTCACAAAAGGACAAATATCATATAAGACCACCTCAGTAAAAGGTGAAAAAAAAATGATTTATTTATTTTTTTTACACAAACATGCTTTGACAGTTACCAAGATAAGAGTAGAAGGAAGCATATGTTAGTGGCTGAAAATTAGACATTTGTTAACTTGAGTCAAGGGGAAAACAAACAAAAAACATTGGAAATGATTCCTCTGTATCCTTGTGAAATATAATAAATAAATATATGATAGTGGACTTTTCCCAAGAACACTTTGAAGCCCTCTTGCGTACTTACCACTTGACTCAATCACCTCACTTTTATGCATGAAAACTTTGAGGACTTAAAAATTCACCCCTTCCAATGTTCTTTTATTCATTCAACAAAGAATGGGCTTAAATACCATTTTGGGGGGAATTATAAAGAGGGAAAAAGTACACAAACATTACAGATGATAAGTACAAGTCCTCTTTAGATTGACTAAGATAAAGAAAAGAAAACATAGTAAGGAAACAAATAGTATGATTGGTATTAGCAGAACAAGGACAGAGGGAAAAAGACAACATTAGATTGGGTCTTTTGGAATGTCACCTATGCAAAATAAATAATAAAAGAAGCTAACCCAATGAGGTTTCCACAGAAAAGGAAATATGCACCTCATTGAGAAAAAAAAAAAAAAAAAAAATTTAAACAGGATCCAAGAAATGTTCTTTCATCATAAAAAAAAAAAGGTATCAATAATATTATAAACATACAATTTAAAAATGGCTTTTGCCCCACAGAGGAGATAGTTAAAGAGCTTCTGG
>NW_006408714.1:4130950-4139755 GCF_000296735.1 Chrysochloris asiatica
AAAAAAA
Source organism: Chrysochloris asiatica (assembly GCF_000296735.1). Lineage (NCBI taxonomy): Eukaryota > Metazoa > Chordata > Mammalia > Afrosoricida > Chrysochloridae > Chrysochloris > Chrysochloris asiatica. Next base: position 4,130,958 of record NW_006408714.1, read on the forward strand.
AAAAAAATCTGCATTATGAAGCATAAATAAAAACATCTTGAGTTTATAATTTTATATGATTAAGCACAAAAAAAAAATGGCTTTTGCTATTAAGAGGCATGGTATATCCTCGCTAAGCTGCTTGCACACAGGAAATTAAACACTGCAATACACTTTTAAAGGAAAATGTATTTGTTGATCATGAATATGCTTATGTTTGTATCTAACACAAAATGTTTGTATACAACATTCACCTAACTAGAGATGTTTGGCAAATCATTGATTTCCTTTGCAAGGAAAACAACACTCGTCCCATTCATAAAATGTAATCTCTTAGCCAAACATAGGTCTCCATACTAAACTACCTTCAAGAATGGAAACAATTGCAGTAACAATAGATTTAGCTCAATGTAAACATGGGTATATTGGAAACTAAAGCTCTGTCATATTCAGTAGAAAAATAGCATGACAAAATAATTTAAACTGACATCATCAAGAGTAGATTTACAATTATCATTTTGGTTTCATTTTCTAAATAAATGAAGCTTAAACAGTTCAAGTAATTTACTATTTGCTATTTTACACATGTTCCAAAGCTGAAATTATTATCCTTTATTAACCTACCATTCTGCACAAGGCAACAAATGTACATACTATTACATATCCTATCTTGCAATCAAAGTACTAACAACATTCTCTAGACCAAAATGAAATGGTTGATGTCCGACCACTTCAAGAGTTAACATTCACAGGAACTGATGGCATTGAAAGAAGAAGTGAAAGCTGTACTGAAGGCAATGATGAAAAGCAAGGATACAGAAATTGATGGCATATAAATGGGAATCTTTCATCAAACTGAAGAAGCACTAGAGGCACTCACTCATCTATATCAAGAAATTTGGAAGACATCTATATCAACCAATTGCAAGAGTTACGTGTTTGTGCTCTTTCCAAAGAAAGTTCACCCAACAGAATGTGGAAATTATCTAACAATATTACTAATATTACATGCAAAAAAAATTTTACTAATATAATTTTTAAATGGATGCAATCGTACACCAACTCAGAACTGCCAGAAAGCCAAGCCATATTCAGAAGAGGATGTGGAATGAGGGACATCACTGCTGACATCTGATGGATCTTGGCTCAAAGCAGAGAAAACCAGAGAGGTGGTTACTTGTGCTTTATTGACTATGAAAGGCTTTCAATTGTGTGGATCATGGCAAACTATGGGTCATGTTGTGAAGAATGGATATCCCAATACACATAACAGTGTTGGTGCATAGACCAAGAGACAGTCATTCGAACAAAACAACATGTTACTGAATGGTTTAGAATCAGGAAAGATGTGTGCCATCTTATTTAACATGTATGCTAAGCAAATAATCCAAGATACTGGATTCTAATAAGAAGAAAGAGGCATTCAGATTGGAGAAAGATTCATTAACAACTTGCAATATGCAGATGATACAACCTTGCTTGCTGAAAATGAAGAGGACTTAAAATACTTATTGATGAAGTTCAAAGACTTCAGTATGGGTTGCAACTCAATGTAAAGAAAACAAAAATCCTCACAATTGGGCCAATAAATAACATCATGATAAATGGAGAAGAGTCTAGTTGTCAAAGTATTCATTTTGCTTGAATCCATAGTCAACACTCCTGCAAGCAGCAGTTGAGAAATCGAATGACATATTGTGTTAAGCAAATCTGCTGCACAAGACCTCTTTAAAGTGTTCAAAAGCAAAGGTACCAGTTTGAGGACTAAAATGTGATTGAGCCAAGAGTTATAATATTAGAAAACAATTTGAAAGTACTACATACTACCAGAAGAACAAAGAAATCTGTGTTGGAAGAAGTACAGCCAGAATGCTTCTTTGAAGCTAGAATGATGAGATTTCATCTCTCATAGTTTAGGCATCTTATCAGGAGGGACTAATCCCTGAAGAAGGACATCAAGCTGGTAAAATGGAAGGTCAGCCAAAAAGAGGAAGACTCCTAACGTGTTAGATTGGCAATGATGTGGCAGTAGCAATGGATTCAAGAGTGACAACAATTTTGAGGATGATATAGGACTAGGAAGTGCTTCATTCTGTTATGCATGGGGTCACTAGGATTTGGAACCGACTCCTTGGCACCTAATGACAACAACAATAAACATAGAAAGACATGCAAGCTGAGCAGATGTGTGAAGGCAAATGGAAGTTTACTTACAAATTTATGGGAGACCTTCAGAAAGTTCATGGAAAATTTTCATTATCATAAAATTCTATTTGTCTATAAATTTTGAAGTCCCTTGTTTAACAGATAGTATTTCTACATACATATTTATATGTATTGTAATTATAGTTATGTGTATATTAGAGCACACAGGTGGCAAGTTCCTAAAAACTTATCTGCAACTGAATATCTTGAAAAGTAATGTGCTTGAGCACTTAGTACCATAGTCTACAGAGAAACCTAGGTCAACTGGTATAGCATAGTTAACAAAGAAAGAAGTATAGTTTAGCAAGAAGTCTCCTTAGAATCAGGGAGAGAAAAGTGTTGTCTCAATACTTTGGGCATGTTACCAGGAGGGACATCATGGTTGGTAAAGTAGAGAGTCAGTGAAAAGAAGGAAGACCATCAACAAGGTGTATTGACATAGTGACTGAACCTATGGCCTCAAATGTCGGAAAGATTGTGAACATTGCACGAAACTGGGAAGTGGTTTGTTATGTTATACGTAGAGTGTGTTTACATCAGAAATTACTCAATGGCACCTAACAACAAAAATAGTCCACAAAGACAATGTTCTGGGTTCTGCTTTAGTGATTAATGACTCGGGTCTTAAAATCTTTTGAGCAGACATCTAAGATCCCACTATTGTTCTCTCCCTGTCCAGGGCAAAGAAGAGTGAAAAAAAAATCGAAGACATAAGGATACACTCAGTTCTAGGACTAATAGACCATGTGATCTCAGGCTCCATGACTCAGAAACCAGAAGAACTAGATGGTACCCAGCTACCTCTACTGATCACTCTGACTGGGATCACAATAGAAATCCCTGGACAGAATGAGAGAAAATGTGGAAAACTCAAAGTCATTTAAAAAAGACTCAATTTACTTGCCTGGTAAAGATAGGGAGGGACCTCCGACACTATGGACCTTAGACACCGACAAGCTGGGAATCAATTTTCAGCCATACAACAGACCTATATTGTGAACATTAATACCTGTGAAAGAAGTCCTAATGTGGCACTGTGGGATAATGCACCAGACTGCAAGGTGGATTGAATCTCAAGATTGGCAGTTGAAACTCATCAGCTGCTCCTCAGAAACCCTATACAGGGTTGCTCTGAGTCAGAACCAATTCTATAGTACTTAACAACAACAACAATAATACCTTGTACTCTTTTCAACGATGCAGCACATGATACTCAAAGAGTAACATTTATCCCCACCATCAAAAATCTCAGAAGATAGAATGGGGTAGGGGGTGAAAGACAAATTTTAATGGGAAGCAAAGGGAGAAAGTGAAAAGAATATTTTTACAAATATGAAACAAATTGTGCTAAATTTTCTAATGGAAATAACGTTTCTCTGTAAATTTTCACCAAAATCACAATAAAAAGTTTTAAAAAAAATCTGTACCCCCCTTGTATTCTTTGTCTTTTCTAATGGTATCTGCTTCCAAAATATGCCCAAATCAGGAACTTTGTATACCTGTCTTTCTTTCTTTGACATAACATTGAAAATTACATGAACTATGGTTTGTTGGTGGTTATGTGCCATCTAATTGGTTCTGACTCACAGTGGCCCTGTACAGGGCTTTTGAGGCTGTGAATCTTTACTGGAGCAGAAAGCCTCATCTTTCTCCCATGGAGCATTTGGTAGATTAGAACTGCAGATCTTTCAATTAGCAGCCCAATGTATAACCACTACACCTTTAATTTATTCAAACATACATTTCTTCTCCTTTTTGTAGTCTGTAACCATCTCAATTCAAACTCTCATTCTCTTTAGATTATTACACATTTCCTCCCACCTAGTCTCTATTCCTCAGGTATCTTCACTAGCTGGGCCATTTTTCCACATTGTGTTCTTTTGAAAACAATTTCCTTTTCATGTAATAATCAATGACTTAATATTTCCCCAAAATTCAATTAGTTTGTCATCACAAACATGGTCAGCTACAGAACTTTCATATCCTTTATTTTATTTTATTGCATTCCAATCATACTTAATTATTTTCCATTTCTCAAAATGTCATGTTTTTAGTAGAAGTCAGTATATTTAATGGTTAAAAGTGTGGGTTCCCAAGGACTGGGCCTCCTGGTCTAAATTACGCTTTATCACTTATTAGCAGTGTGACTTAGAGTTAACTTTTTGTGCTTCCATGTCCTCATCTATAAAATCATAGCCAACATGGTATCTAAACTCTGATCTGTTATACATACTGAAGGCAATAATCCTTCTAAAGAATTAAAAAATGTGCGTGTTAGATAGTGAGCATTTAATAAATGTTAACTGTGATGGTAATGATTATGTTAGTACTGAGGCTGATGAACATGCCAATCTCAATACTTTTATAAGTATCTTTTTTTTTTTTTTAGAAACATTCTTTTTTTCTCTGACATGCTTTTAGTCATATAGCAAGACTTATGCCAAGTTTCACATAATAAAGCAAATTTTGTCTGAACTCACTAATACCTATTTAAGGCATGTCTTATTACATTGTGCATATTTACTCCTCTGTTAATGTATGTGATATTTATATAGTATAGATCTCTGTGTGTGTGTATACATGTGTGTGCCAATGTACAGTGATTATGATAATAGTTCCTTATGTAATTTGCTGTTACTAAGTGCTGTCAAGTTGGTCTGACTCATAGCAACACTGCATAGAGTTTCCAATGAGCAGCTGGTGGGTTTGAACTACTAAACTGTGGTTCAAACTTACATTGCAGTTGAGTGTTTATTCTACAGTGCTACACCAGGATTCCTCCTTATGTCATAGAAAAGAAAACAAACAAACAAACAAATGTATTGTTTTCTTTTCCTTGTGTCATAAAACTTTATTAATTTCATAGCGTTATACTCACAAATATAAATTTCGCCAATGTGGTTGTGAGTCATTTCTGACTCATAATGACCTTAGAGGTGTGGTGAATTGGTTGATATGGATTTTCTAGCTATAGTCTTTGTAACTCTCACCAAATGACTTGTGGAATTCCTATGTATAGTTTCTGAGACTGTAAATATTTATGAGAGAAGACAAACTTATCTTTCTCCTGTGGAACAGTTGGTGAGCTTGAACCTCTGATCTTTCAGTTACCAGTCCAATGCCTACCCATCAGGACTCCTTAGAACTATGCAAATATGAGGTACTTGCAGTTCACTCTGTGGATTGGATATCTGGGTAATCATGTAAATAAGGTACATGGTATCATTGTGGGAGTGAAACTATATACATAAGGTATATGGAATCCTAATGTGGGGACTGATCAGTTTTGCCATCCTGCTAGTCTTAAAGTAAACCATCCCAACTCTGCCTAAAGTACCCTAAAGTGGTACTTTAGGCAGCGTTCTCTAAAAAAAACAAAACGTGTGAAACTTATTGATAAAAACCATGTGGGGACCATGTCTGATTTCCCATGGCTTCACAAGGAGGAAAAATAATCAAACTCAAAATAAGCCCAAGCTGGATTCCTATAAAGTAGAGGTCAGACATGTCTCCACCCTACAACCTTTTATACCCTATTCTGACACCAAGAATCCCTCCCTCTGCACTCTCTGCTTCACATCTGGGTTTGATCATTCATTGCAATGGCCACACAGAACTCATAACAATACTCATGATTATGGGGTTTCTTAAGGAAGTGAACAGGGTACAACTCAGGATCAGAAAAACTCAGGACATAGTAGTTGTCCAGTCAGGAATGACTCTTGGCTGTCATACTGCAAGCATGCCTTACTCTTTTCTTCTGACTCTCGGTTATATGGTCTCTTGGCCTCTGCCCTGCTCAACCAAGTGTTACAAAGCTCTTTTAGCCTGTGAATGTCCAAAGGGCACATTCTACATGCCAGTCTCTTGCCTGAAGGCACTCTCCATACCACCTACTATGTCATTTTTGCCTCTGCTGTCACCATGTTTCTAGGTAGGGATCCCACACTCACTCATGCAGACTTCCCTTAACATACACCTGATATTCACCAGAGCTGATCAAAGCAGAACCTCATCCTTGAAGGTAGAAAATGAATTGGTTCCCACTCCCTGTAATCTGAGGGTCTCACCACAATCCCAACTCACTGAAAGCATATTTTTCTTCATTATCTCATCATTGGTGTTCTGGTGTGGTACTGTGGGATAAAGCACCACAAGGTCAGTTTGAACAAGGTCGGAGGTTCAAACTCATGAGTTGCTCTTTGGAAACCCTATACCAGTTGCTGTGAGTCAGAATCAACTCAACAACACTTAACGGCAGCAACAGCATCTCATCATTGAAATGGGTACTTCTTAGAATTTATAAAAGACTGCTGTTAAAATCTTATGATGCACAACAGATGAATAAAAAGGTTTCATGTGGAATTTTGAAACAAAATTAAAGGAGGCCTTATAATGAATAAGGAAAGCTCTAGAAGAATCAGTGCATTTGAATTATTATGTTCATGAAGAATATTGAAAATACCATGGACCACCAGGAGAGCAAACACATTTGTCTTTGAAAAAGTACAACCCGAATGATCTTAAAAACAAAGATAGTGAGACTTCATCTCTTGTACTTTGGACGTGTTGCCAGGAAAATCACTCCATGGAGAAGTATATCATGCTAGGTAAAGTGAAGTTTTGTGAAAAAGAGGAAACCCCTTAATGAGATGAGTTGACACAGTGGCAGCTACAATTTGTTCAAGTATAACAACCATTGTGAGGATGGTACAGGACTGAGCTGTGCTTCATTCTGTTGTCCTTATGGTCACTATGAGTTGTGACCTAACAACAACAACATGGATGGTTATGGGACAGGGAAAGGAAGGAAGGAAATGATGGCAGGATTTGTACATCTATCCATGACAAACTTGATTACAGTTAGCTGTCACTTCAAGTGTTTTTACCTCAGAAATTTGTAATAAGTGTAGCTATCAAATATCAATTATTCCTAGTACTTTTATAGGCCCACTTTACAGAAGAGGAAATTAAGTGATTATATAATTTTATTTAAAGCTAGATTTTATTCTGTATTTCATCTTATTGGTGCCATATGAGGTGCTAGATATTTATATAGGTGATAAATAGATATTTATATAGATAGATAGTTGTAGATGCTAGAGAGCTGCCATTGAATCATCTATAATTTATGAAACACTTAGGTCATCTTCACAATCACCAGCATGTGCAAATCCATCATTGTGGCTATTGTGCCAGTCCAATAGGGTCTCTCTGTCTCTTGCTGGTCTTCTACTTCACTAATCATGATCTTTTCCCTCAACGAATGCCTGTACTAAGCACTGAAACGTTAATATTTTTAAGATAGTGTTGTTGTTGTTGTTGTGAAGTTCTGTCGAGGTGGTTCTTACTCACAGTGACCCTGTATAAGGTTTCTAAGGAGCCACAGGTGGATTTGAACCATCAACCTTGTGGTTCAAACCAGCTTTGCTATCCAGTGCCACATCAGTAATCATAATGCATACATATACAAGTATGTTCTTGTCTCTCTTGAGTACTTATCTACTGCTTGGCTGAAAATTGGGCCACAAGGGTGAGTTCTGTTCCAGAACTGAAGGTTGATGGATGCCATAATCTCAGGTTCCTCCAGTCTTTTTCTGACCAGTAAGCCCCATCTTCTTCATATGTCTGAGTTTTGTTCAACATTTCCTTCCACTCTACCCAGCACCTGCTAATGTTATCCTTCACAGAGCATTTGGTCTTCATGGAAAAAGAATGTCATATCTTTCTCCCATAAGGAAGCTGATGGGTTAAAACTACAAATCTTTGTTTAGTAACTAAGCACTTCAAGTGAAAATGTGTAGGGACAACTAAATCACTTATACTAATGTCAGCTAAGTATGATTGAGCAGTGAAAGAAGCCTTAAGAAAAATTGGAAAAAGGTCATGGAAGTCCTTGAGTGCATTTATTTGCAAAATAACTGGCAGTCAGACATGCTTTAGAAGGATTAGCTAACAGTTTGGTGAAGGATGTAAAGGGGGCACGAGAGAAGGTGAGAATTCTACTTAAACAGCAGCAGCACCATTCCCAGAGACTTACTGAGTGATTCTTTACAATTCAGAATAGACTCAAGCTTATAAAACTCTGTTTATAAAGAACCCATTTCATTTGGTTTCCTAAACAAGAAAACCAGACTCTATAGATAAATTATTCTTTTTAAAAGCACCATTCACATCATACAGAAGAAGAAAAAAAAAAAGTTAAAAGTCCATTTGAGTCAGCAGAAAGCTGAAGAATAGGCATTGTTTGAATTTTGTGCATCACTGATACATATCTTTTAATGGATCCGATTATTAAAAGCACCAAGCATTCTCCAGAAAGCGCGGTTTCTTTTCTCTCTCATTTTCAGTTTCTTTCTTAAATCTTGCTATTATGTGACTCTGACTATTAAAAGAAGTACTTTATCTCTTCACACACTGGTTAATACCTTCACTACCAACATATTTAGAAGAGCATTTAAATAATACTTTCTCTTTGAATCAAAGAGTGACACCAAAAAAAGTTTACTCCAGGCACATTACCCTGGATATAAAGACTAGCTTTAAACGGGCCTCACTGAATCATTTAATATTCAGTAGCGTAGTGGTTACGAATCGGCCTGTGAACCTTAAGG
>NW_006408714.1:4140440-4140905 GCF_000296735.1 Chrysochloris asiatica
TTCCCTGACCCTTCACTTTACCAAATATGATATCTTTCTCCAGTGACTAGTCCCTCTCGACAATATGTGCAAAGTATGAGACACAATTTGTCTACCCTGGCTTCAAATAGCACTCTGCCTGTACTACTTCCAAAAGAGATCTATTTGTTCTTTTGGCAGCCATAGTACTTTCAATATTATCCTCCAACACCAGAACTCAAATGCATCAATTCTTCTACTGTCTTCCGTATTCACTCTCCAACTTTTGCATACATATGAGGTTATTGTAAACACTGTGTCTTGGGTCAGGCACACCTTAGTCCTCAAACTGACATCTTTGCTCTTAAACACTTTTAAAAAAGGACTTATGCAGCACATTTGCCCAATGCAAATACATCATTTGATTTCTTGTCTGCTGCTTCCATGATTGTTTATAGTTGATATGAGCAAAATGAAGTCTTTGACAATGTCAATCTTTTCTCCATT